>NC_083625.1:440467-453181 GCF_963584025.1 Labrus mixtus
GGAGGAAAATGCTCGCAATGTTTGGAGACACCTCCAACCCCTTTCCACCTGCATTCACACAAAGGACTAATGAACTAGAACGCACCATAATTAAGGAGCATTAAAGACAAAATTGCTCGAGCTGCAATTCCCTGTATCCTGCATTGTTGTGTTAGCATGCTAATGTTAGCGCTCTGTAGTTAGTTACTTTTAGTTAGTTAGATTAAGTTCATTCAACACCGCTAAAACCAAAAACAGTCTTTAGTTCACAAAGTCCATCCATCCAGTATCTATACCGCTTTTCCTGTTCGGGGTCACGGCGGGCTGGTGACAACCCCAGCTGTCATTTAGCAAGAGGCGGGGTTACACCCTGGTCTTAATAGACTGTGGGAGGAAGCCGGAGAACCCGGAGAGAACCCGGAGAGAACATGTAGACTCCTCACAGAGAGACTCCTGAAGGACGGGGATTCAAACCAGGAACCTCCTCACAGAGAGACTCCTGAAGGACGGGGATTCAAACCAGGAACCTCCTCACAGAGAGACTCCCGTCAGACGGGGATTCAAACCAGGAACCTCCTCACAGAGAGACTCCCGTCAGACGGGGATTCAAACCAGGAACCTCCTCACAGAGAGACTCCTGAAGGACGGGGATTCAAACCAGGAACCTCCTCACGGAGAGACTCCCGTCAGACGGGGATTCAAACCAGGAACCTCCTCACAGAGAGACTCCAGACAGATGGGGATTCAAACCAGGAACCTCCTCACAGAGAGACTCCTGAAGGACGGGGATTCAAACCAGGAACCTCCTCACAGAGAGACTCCTGAAGGACGGGGATTCAAACCAGGAACCTCCTCACAGAGAGACTCCCGTCAGACGGGGATTCAAACCAGGAACCTCCACACAGAGAGACTCCTGGAGGACGGGGATTCAAACCAGGAACCTCCTCACAGAGAGACTCCCGACAGACGTGGATTCAAACCAGGAACCTCTGCATAACCACTGCACCACCGTCACAAAATGAAATTAAAAAAGTGTCAAACGTGAATTCAAGACAGACGCCAACAAACCAACAATGACAAACAGAAATAAATCTCTGTTGCCTGTTTTACGACATGAAGCTGAGTCGTGCTTTCACGTCCTTTTCCTTTAAATCTCAGAGACAAATTCCAGTGCATTCATTGGCCGACGCTGCTCATAGTCAGAGAAGACACTTAGCACTAAAAGGAGCAGCAGACAGAGGATTAAACATGATCCAGATGAAGCTCAAAGATCAGAGGGGGGATTAAGAGGAAGAAAGGAGGGTGGGAGGGGGAGTCGGAGCGCCCTGAGGGAGAGAAAACGGGAAGGAGGGGAGGTGGGGTTTATGGTGGCTTTGTGTTGTTTTATAGAGTCTGTCATTGAGATCCTCTCTCCTCCTCCTCCGCTAACCCCCCACCCCGTCCCACTACTGTTCTTCCCCCAGGCTCAGCTTTAAGGCCCTGACACACCAAACAGACGGCAAAGAACTACTCTTGTCTTGGCTCAAAAAGTTGCACTTGAACACACCACAAAGACTACAGCCGACGGCCAACCACCACCTACGCTCTGCTCATGAGAGGAAATAACTCTCCATGCCAGCAGGGGGCGGTAGTCCGTTGTTATGATGTGAGAAGACCATTTTCACACCGCTGTCGCTCACCACTCGTATTATAGGTCGTCTACTAACGGAGAATAATGTCTGATAAAAAGTAGAAAATGGCGCTGGCGTTGTCAGTTCTTTGTCTTTTAGTGGAAAAAAGAAAAGAAGAAGAGGAGGAGACAAATAAATAGAAACCAAATCGGCCGGAAAAATGTTGACTGAAAAAAAGTAGGGCGACGATCGCTCAACAACAGTCCAACTAGGACAGACGGCCGACGATCTCCTTGGTGTGTCAGGGCCTTTAGGATGGATGTTTCCTTGAGTACAATCATTCAGGGTTGGTCTTTTTAGGCCCGGGTTAGACGGGGAAATAAGAGAGATGATTTACTTTATTAATCAATTAATGACTAATTAGTACACTCAGTTATTTACCCAGAACTTAAAATTCAATCTACTAGTTTTTTCTATTTTTTCTCCTTTTCTATTTCATGGATTTGAACTCTTTTCTTCACCCTGATGGTATAAATATAAAACAGCTCAGTGAGGTCAGCCTGGGCAGGAAACACACAGGAGGGGGTATTTAATTAGCAGTCATCTGGAAAACCACGTCCCCAGTTTTTTTTTTTAAAAGAACCAAATCAACCTTTGACCCCTTGCAGCCTGGTCCCTGCTGGGGGCCGATGGGAGCAGGACAATGGGGACCTGCAAGGCCAGCGCGCTGCTCTACAAGTGTTACGGCGCCCGAGGTCGGCCATGTTACCATACGCTCATGTCTGGACCTTCGCTGGCTTCACTGCACAAACACAAACACAGTGCTCAGTCAGCGGCAGAAGAACTTAATTAGTTCTTGTATAATTGGAGGAATGATTGGATTATCTTTGGTGGTTATTGATTCGGCTTTCACTCGTCATCTGTTCCTATGAGGTCGAGCAGAAAGATTCAAAAGCTGTACGATGACAATGGACGTGACAGTGATAGGAACTTAAACTTTCATTAACATCACTGCCTCCCCCCACCTGTCAATCAGGTCAGCTACACGCCTTATTGTGAATAACTCTTATCCTTCATCAAATCAAAACTGATGAGTCATCAAAACATTCACCCCCCGTACAGTGTGTGTCCATCGAGACATGAGCTAATCACACCTATTTGGTTTTTTGAACCAGGCTGTAAACATGTTAATCTCTGCTGTAAAAACAGGCTTTTTAGAATGGGTGTGTATGTGACTTCCTGTGCTTCTGCAGCCAGCCTCTAGTGGACACTCCAGGAACTGCAGGATTTTGCACGTCTGCATCGGCATTTTTCAACCGCTTGTCCAGGGCCTGAGCCTGAGCATGAAGTGTGGTCTCAGAGTCAGAACAATGGATAATATGACTCTAACTTTATTGGCTTTGTGGCTCAGTTTGAGCTGGTTTGGTCAGATATGCACAGATACGTCATGTCCATGTTGCCCATTCTTGTGCTTGTGCATGAGCAACCGTACCAGGCTGTAACCCGCCTCTTCCAACTGTACCAATTTAATCACACAGCACTGAAAAAACCAGTAACTTCTCTGAAGTCTGAGCACAGATGCTGCATACCTTGGTTCCATTTTTTCGATTACATGCTCACAAACTCTTGCCTAACTTTTGGAAGCGGTTGCTATGACGACCACCGTAGAAATCTTAATCTGACTGTTCCCCATCTGTGGACATTTTGCTCTGTGACACCATGTTGGTCATGGTTTGGTGTCTTCTTATTTATGTTCATACCTTCAAAGAACCAGAAGCCACTACGCCTTGTGTTCCTGTGATGTCTTTAAACTGTCTGTGCCTCGTGTCCACACGGAGCTCGGGAAAAGAGCGTTTAGTTTTGCTGCTCCCACCGCAGGGAACTTTCTCCAAAATGACTTGAAAATGACGGATTTCATTTTGCTTGAAGCTATTGGCTCGATCTTAAAAGATAAAAAACGACAATTGGACAGAGCCTGATGTGTTTCTGAATTGTAATCCGTGATCAAGATTCTGCACTTTATCTGTAAATCAATTTGTACATTATAAATTGTTACTTAACGTATTGTTTCTTATTTGTCTCTTTATCATGTAAAGCTTTGTATGACATGTGCTGCTGCCCTCTTGGCCTGGTCACCCTGTGAAAGAGATCCTGATCTCAATGGGTTATTTATCTGCTTAAATAAAGAAAATGTTTCTGGCTGCTTGTAAGTCGTTGAATTCTTATATTGATAACCATATAATAAGATATTAAACTCGGCATCATGACTCCGCCTCAGTTGTCGGATAACTCAAACAACTTTTGAGTCCCTTTATTCTGAACGTGTATCGCCATTTTAAATTGAAGATGATCCCACTGTTTTTTAGATGTGTTACAAGGAACCTGATCCTCTGTGTCATCTTGGAGCTTATACGCTTATTCCATCTTTCCATGACTGATGAAACCATCTCCAAAGAGAAGTTATGTTAATCTCTTTTTCTTTTCTTTAAGGTTTCTCCGATCCAGCGACTTTTCCGTTAACGTCTGCGGGTCAAATCACTTCGTCTGTTTGAGCTCGAACAACAGATTGACCTTTTTTTGTTTCAGGTCGTGAATGGACCTGCAGACGATGAAATCCTTCCTCCTCATCGTCTGCCGTTGTTTAGGGATCACAGCCGCTCAAACCGACACTCTCCTCTTGTATCTGCTCGGCTTTGTGCGGCGCGTGGCGTTGCTCATTGTTAGCAGGTCTGACTTTTGTTTCTGTGTGTGTGTGTGTGTGTGTGTGTGTGTGTGTGTGTGTGTGTGTGTGTGTGTGTGTGTGTGTGTGTGTGTGTGTGTGTGTGTGTGTGTGTGTGTGTGTGTGTGTGTGTGTGTGTGTGTGTGTGTGTGTGTGTGTGTGTGTGTGTGTCTGTGTGTGTGTGTCTGTGTGTGTGTGTCTGTGTGTGTGTGTGTGTGTGTGTCTGTGTCTGTGTGTGTGTGTGTGTGTGTGTGTGTGTGTGTGTCTGTGTGTCTGTGTGTGTGTGTGTGTGTGTGTGTGTGTGTGTGTGTGTGTGTGTGTGTGTGTCGTTTGGCCTGAGGCCGGCCTCATAACACAGCGTGGATCTGTAGCAGCAGTCACATCTGTCTCACACAAACCTGACTGCTCTTATTATCACTATTGACCCGTCGCCCTCTGCTCGCCGTCTGTAAAACATCCGATCAGCTGAAGACCTCTCAGCCGCTCTACTCCGCAGGAATGACCCCAAACGGTGTGTGACGCTCAATCATTAACTTTTATGTGACACGGGGAAATCTGTTCAAGTGGGAAATCAATTAAACGGCGACAAAAACTTCCACCACAAAGCAAACAGGCTTCTTATCAGACGATGTAGGGAAGGCTTAACATATTATTATAACTAAAACACACCACTACCTCTCTTTAATACACTGTATGGATGTTTTAAATCACCACAAAGAAGGGCGCGCTCACATGGGGAAATCCATACCACGCCTGAGGGCGCTTCACCCCAAAAGTCCAGATCGCTTCACCACTGTGAGTGCTCTGATCCGTCCTCGAGCAAGGTACACTTCTTTGGCCCTTGGATGCTTGAAAGCGGTGTGCTTCGGCACGGTACAGTTCATGCACGAGCACAAGCTGAATGTATCGAGAAATGTTTCTGACTAACAACTATGGATAACCATAGTGTTAGCGTGCCCTTAGTTGGAGGAGTTTGGTTTAGGTTTTGTAAAAACATATATAATATGGTTAAGGTTTTTAAAGTTATATTTTTTTGGGGGGGGGGTTTGCCTGTATTAGAGAGGAAAGCTGAAGACAGACAGGAAACACCGGGGAGGAGAGAGCGGGGGACGACATGCAGCACTCTTTCTTTACAGTGCAGGACATCTATTAAAAAGGCTGGAGTCCAGTCTGTCCACCATCAGCTGTTTCCTTAGGGTCAGCCCTATGTTCCCACATTTCTAAGATTTTTCTGGAAAGTGACTCCAAGCATCCCAGGAGCCCCCCCCCCCCCCCCCCCCCCCCCCCCCCACCCCTCTCTATGCCAGAGGTATTGATGCACTGCAAACTCTGGTTTGCATCCAGTTGCTGCGCTTCATTCGACTGATCTGATCTGAAGCTAGTCAACGCGAGGCCTCTGTGCTCCTTAGTTTAGTTTGTTTATTTAAAAGGACAATGTGCACTTACATTAAATGTTTGCAATAAACAAAGAGATGGGCGCACCAGATTTAGCTAAAAGCTACATTCCATCTGTAGTCCATTGCTACTGGATAATAGGTCCGGTGTAATTGGCTACCAAATTGGGAGAAAGGGAGATCAAATCTGATAGAAGTTTATGAAAAAGGAAATGTGGGAACATAGGCACGCTCCCGTTCCCTTTATTGTCCTCTCCCCACAGTTTAAAACAAACTCTGCCTCAGACATCCCACACGATGATAAATCACTGACTTCATCTGCAGGGCACGGCCATGATGGATCATTTGAATCAGTGCAGTGTTACTAATTATCAGAGTAATGGCCGACCCCCTCCGAGTGTCAACACCCATAATCCCGCGCTGCTTTTGAGGGGAATGCCGATAAGGGAGCCACATGCTAAGACGTCGACTGCAGATTGCATGCGACCACTATCGACTGAACGATAGGGAGATGTCTGCACTGATGGGATGAATAATGGCTTTGTAGTTTGGATCCAATGAGCCAAAAAAAAACAAACAGATACAGTGTTGGAGCGGTAATTAAGAAAGTGGATTATTGTGTGTTTCCATGCACACCTCTCATACTCTAACAGTGATCCAGTAACAAATCTTACTGCTGGTACTTTCAGCCTCCACCTTCCTGTCAGGCCGAGCTGATGGGTTTCACTTTCTGCAGCGCTGCGTCATGGCGCTGAGGATCACAGCACTTATCTCTCTGTCACTGTCTGCATGTTTGCAGTGGGATCCCCCCCCGCCCCCGCCCCGTGTCCCCTGTGGAGTCTTGTCACCAGGTTGTCAGGAGCGCCCTGCAAACGGCGTCCCATCATCCGATCAATAAGAGAAGACGAGATGAACAAGGTCACAAAGGGAGAGAGAAGATGGATGAAGAGCGGTCGCCGCTCGTTTGTTCCTCCTGTTCACACTCTGCTCTGCATTACCTGGATCACAGAGCACACACTCCCTGTGGGGCGCACACACACACACACACACACACACAGAGACACACACACACACACACACACACACACACACACACAGAGACACACACACACACACACACACACACACAGAGACACACACACACACACACACACACACACACACACACACACACACACACACACACAGACACACACACACACACACACACACACACACACACACACACACACACACACACACGTTTACATACACAGTGGAACGGCGGGCTAACAATCAATTTACACCACTTAGTTTGTCATTCAGAGTTCATCATTTGGTTTTTTATCTTTGCCCTGTATTGATTTTTCTCACAGAACGAGACACAAAGTGATCACGACCAAGAACTGAGCACCAAAACGTCAACGCCGTACTCTGAAGAGGAGATTTAGGAAAAAAGAAATCAAGGACGACAGCAAAAAAAATAGTGAAAATTCAAGTTTATCGCTGTAGCACGTTTAAAACCGCCTCAGCTGACCAAAGCGCTTTACAGACGAGGCGTAAAAACAACAATAACCAAGAAATACTTTTTTTTTTTTTTTAAATCAAATATTGGATTTTTTTTTAATTGTTTCAAAGACCAGGAAAAAAAATGTGAGTTTCAGGCTCTAGCGCCTCTGATGAGGGAAAGCAGTTCCACAGACGGGAGCGTGCACCTGCTAAATTTCAATCATATGAAAATAATTAAATTGCAGCACTTGAGTGATTTGAGTTATTTTACACATCTTACATGCACTTCCTTTGTTTAAATTGCGCACCTTCACTTTTTTCAATACATTGTCCCTCCTCTCCTCCTCTCCTCCTCTCCTCCTCTCCTCCTCTCCTCCTCTCCTCCTCATCCTGAGTCATCGTGTTGAGGTGTAAAGGCTCCCTGACACACCAAGGAGATTGTCGGCCGTCAGTCCTAGTTGGACCATCGGTGAGCGGTCGTCGCCTTAACTTTTGTTTCCGGCTCCGGTGAGAGGAGTCTCTCTGATTGGCTGTTGGGAGGTTTCATTTCCCTCCAGCTCTCCTCACAGGTTCAATAAAGCCTCTTGAGCATGCCTCTGTAGTATTCATGCTTTCACCCATTAGTGTGGTTTCTCTTTATTTGTCTCCTCCTCCTCTTCTTTTCTTTTTCCACTAAAAGACAAAGAACTGACAACGCCAGCGCCATCTTCTACTTTTTATCAGACATTATTCTCCGTTAGTAGACGACCTATAATACGAGTGGTGAGCGACAGCGGTGTGAAAATGGTCTTCTCACATCATAACAACGGACTACCGCCCCCTGCTGGCATGGAGAGTTATTTCCTCTCATGAGCAGAGCGTAGGTGGTGGTTGGCTGTCGGCTGTAGTCTTTGTGGTGTGTTCAAGTGCAACTTTTTGAGTCAAGACAAAAGGCGACCACAGGCTTGTTGAAGGGAGGCGAGTATGGGGGAGATGTTAAAATATCTGGCTGCAGATTTCAGATTTTGGATGAACTAGAGCTCTAACATAAACCCTGCATCTGGACCACCAAACATATCTGCTACCTGCTAACATTAAACGACCTCATTAAGAGCTCTGAGGGTGTAAAGTATGGAAGCGACTAGTGATCAGAAAGAATGTGCATTTTTGAAGTTGAAAACTAAAATGCAAATTAGATAAATTAGTCATAATTTTATTTTTGAGTCAAATAATTCACCCATATTCTGAAAATTTCTGTTAATGCATTTTCATTTTCAAATTAGCTTTATTATTTGAATTCTGATCACTAATCACTTCCATAGTAAAGATTGAGTTCAAGTAGCTCGTAGTAATCAGTCATTATTAAGAGACTTTAAGAGATCAAATTCAGATTAAAGGGATTCTCCTTTATGGTTTGAAACAACGCTCTGGGAGGGAGCAGGTGCTGCAACTGTTACCTGATAAACAAGCTGTTGTGTATTAACCCTTTGTCTCTCTCTCTCTCTCTCTCTCTCTCTCTTTGGTTTTTCAGGCCGGCAGCAGGTGAACGACGAGCCAAGCCGGAGCCCCGGGGGCCGAGAGCTGAGAGGGTAATCAGGGTAATTAGGCCTGTGGTCTTCAAAACACTTGTTCCAGTCATTCCAGGGAGCTGCAGGGTCATAAAGGAGGAAACACCAACGTTTATGGTCTCAATACTCCAATGTGTAAAACTAAAGGAAGGGCTCCCAAACTCTTCAGCTCGTGAGGCGTGTAGGGGGGGGGGGGGGGGCACGGACCCATCATGCCACACTGTCAATACCAAAAATGTTTTGATATCTCAACAGTTGGTATGTAAATGTGAAACCTGCAATAAAGTTACACACACTAAGATTTTTTCTCATTGTCCACTGCACTCCTACATCACACCTTTGTACATTTTGTGTCTTTTATTTTATTTCTTTACATTTTTAAATTCTATCTTATATATTGTAATATCTTCTTATTCTGTATTATTTAAGTTGTTGCTAGTTCTGCTTTATTTCCTTGTTAATTGTTTAGCACCAATACACCAAGTCAAATTCACTGTATGTGTAAATGTACTTGACAATAAACCCAGATTCTGATTCTGATTCTGATCCTGATTCTGATCCTGATCCTGATCCTGATCCTGATTCTGATCCTGATTCTGATCCTGATCCTGATCCTGATTCTGATTCTGATTCTGATCCTGATCCTGATTCTGATTCTGATTCTGATCCTGATCCTGATCCTGATTCTGATCCTGATCCTGATTCTGATTCTGATTCTGATTCTGATCCTGATCCTGATTCTGATCCTGATCCTGATTCTGATCCTGATCCTGATCCTGATTCTGTATGTTGTTTCTTCTGAACTTCATCCAACAAGATGGAGTCATTAAAAGTCAAACACTGATGGAAAGTCTTTTTGGCGAGCAGACTGACAGGAGCAGGCGAGTCAGAAACAAACTCTGTCTCTGTCTGACAGTTGTTCCTTTTGTATTTCTGTCTGCCAGCTCGTCTTTCTATCTGTCCGTCTGCAGTATTTATACGCCAAGAGAGTTTCCCCCCACTATGTTCAGATCACCTTGACTGTAACTCTACCAAACAGCTGAGGGTCCAAAAGTTACAGAAACACAGATCCAACATGTCAGTACCAAGGAGTGAAAGTCTCTGAGCCCTCTGCATCAGCATGTCAGGTGCTCCGGAGACGGACCGCTGAGCATTGTCTGACTATCACCAATATGGCTGCACGGTCGTATCGACTTCAGCTCCCCCCACAACCTGTTATGTCTCCATGACAACAGTCTGTTGACACTGCTCCGTTTTATATTTGAGATCGTTTATTACGAGATAAGTCGGAGGCAAAAACTACTGGGAGTTTTGAAAAGCTTTCTGAAAAAAGAACATGTTTAAGAAGTCTTTCTTCTGTCGATGTTTGGAGCGGTCATCGCTGCAACATCAGACCACTGATCATTACTTTTGGCCAAATCCAGACTGGATCATGTTCTGTTTCCAGTCTTAAAGCTATCCTAAGCTAAGCTAAGCTAGCTAAATTAAGCTAAACTAGGCTACTTGACTCTCAACTTGAGCGCTTGGAGTGGCTACACTAAAAAAGGCGGAGCACGTGGAAAAAAAGACGCTGGGTGCTGCGCTTTTTCATCCAGCTGGCCCGCTTCCTGCTGCAAACGCTCTCTACTCATCAATGGCTTTGGTGTTTCTTTGGTTTGGTGTATTTAAAGACGCGCACCAAACTGGAGGTCTTAGCTCTTGGAGGTTGAAGACACACCTGTTTACAGCTGCCTTTAATTAAACAGCTTTAATAAGATTTTAAACTTTTACTCTGCACTGTAATTATTATAATTTTTTTAACTCTTTTAATTAATTTACTTTTATTTTTTTATTTAAATTAATTCCATTTTAATTATTTTTATTTGAACATACTTTCAGATTTAATAATTTGTGATTTTCTATTTTAATGTTTCTTTTCTTTCCTCTGTCCTGATGCTTTTCATGTCTTGTGTGAAGCACTTTGAATTGCCTTGTTTTTGAAATGTGCGACATAAATAAAGTTTTTGTCTTTTGAAATATCGGGCCTGAACATTTCATGACAAGTTTGTGTTCCAGAGAAGTCGCACACAGGACAGATAAATTGGGGGGTGAGCCGACTGTCAGTCATCTTTCCCTTTCTGCAGACAGAAGCCATGAATGTAGTCCAGTGTCTCCCCTGCACCCTCTCTGAATGTGAGTGTTTGTATGTGTAACAGCACGATACATCATTCATACCATCATCTTTCTTTCATGCCTGAGGGGAGTGTGTTTGCTTCACCTGCATCTTCTCATATCTTAAGTTCATATGTGCACATTGAACAACGGTTCAGGAAGAGACAGCCTGGCTCAGGAGACTCCCAGCAGACCCCCACTCGAGCGACCTCCCCTTAATCTCCTGTGATTGACACCTCTTAACCATGACGACATCTCCCGCCCCGCGACAACTCATGACTACTCAGACTGCACTTTCAGGACTCTGAAGCTGCTGCTGCTGCTGCAAATCGCCCCCAGGCTGCAGACAGAGAATTGAGATCACAGTCAGGGTCGGGGGGGGGGGGGGGGGTCGGAGGAAGTCCCTCGGCTCATCTTCTTCGTCTGCGCTCTCGTCCCGTGTCCTGACCTCTGATCTCTGAATGACTGACCTCCCTCGGATCAGTTTGCAGAGAACACTCGGCCGGTCAAAGGAGAACAACTTTAATATTTAATCTTTTTTTTTTTGGTGTAATCCATTCACAGTTCTCTACCCGTTCTATCTCCACAAAGCGGTGAGTGACAGGAACATGGTGCTGCATGAAAGTTTAAAAATGTACCAATGAGCTGCAGCTGATTGACATGGTCAAACCAGGAAATAATGATGCTGTGATCCTCCGACCCCTCACTCTTCTGTCCACTTCTTAATGGCCCCCCAACATGATCACATGTTAAACACCTACAGCATGTTTTTTATTTGTTTCTTTTTTAATTATTTGTACGTTTTATTTCATTCAAACAAACAATAAAGTTAGGAAAAAATAAACAAACATAAAATCTCAAATTTTGAATGAAAACGTGAACCAGTGGTTAAACTTTCAAGGAGTGGTTTCAGGTTTCATCTTGCAGACTTTTCAATCTCAGAACTCATTTGTTTTTGTCTGATGATGTTATCAATACTTACCTCGATTGGCTCAGCTCTGCTCTGAGGGCCAAATCTATTTTCAAAAACCCTTTCCTGCAAACATCAAGCTGAACAGGAACTCAGAGCGTCCTGCACAAATTTCTAAATAATGCACCATTTACACACTGCCGATCTTATAAATCCCACCTCTTCATCAACTCTACATCAAAACAGGCACTGAATCAACAACAAGTAACCTCACAAATGTGAACCTCACTGTGAATATACATATCTGTATATATATGTTATTTAATTTAAATGATCAATACACACACTCTTATTTATGTAAATACTGTAATAAACATCTTAATTGACCCATCTGTCACATAACTGCATTTTACTTATCATGTTACTTCAGCATCTTTTACACTATTCACCACTGCACTGTTTCATGTTTATGTAAATATTAGTCTTTTCTTATTCTGTTTATTGTTGATATTTAATGTTGTACCTGTACATAAGAGAGCACAGTTCACCAAAGTTAAATTCCTTGTGTGTGTAAGCATACCTGGACAATAAATTAGATTCTGATTCTGAAATCCAGCTGTGCTTCAGAAATGATCCTAGTTGTGCAGCATGTGTGCTGTTAAACGGAGCAAAAATGTGTGTGTGTGTGTGTGTGTGTGTGTGTGTGTGTGTGTGACCTGCGGAGTAAAAGTGCTTTGAGTAATCAGCAGCAAGCTCAAGTCCATTTATCATTTATGGTATCAAAAAGAGGTGATGGCAAGCTGCTCATTCAAAGTCGAACGTGTGATGATCAGCTGTCAGTATGAGCAGAACATTTGTTTATTCATCTTTCTGATTTTTTTTTTTTTTTTTTTTTACAATTTATTTTTGGGCTTTT
>NC_083625.1:453381-458381 GCF_963584025.1 Labrus mixtus
GATGATGGACCCGGAGTGACTGCTACCACTCAGACCTCTGAACTAATGAACACACACACCATCATCCACGCTGGACGTCTAAGTCATATTTCACTTTAAAAGGTAAAACATTTTAAGGAGAACCGGGAGATCCCACCCGCCTTCAGCATCGAGGATACAACAGATGTAAATAGAAAGACCAGGAAGAGGAGCAGTGAGTCATGGAGCATTTTGATGTTTGAGGCAAAGAGTCTCAATAATAATCTTCTGTAGAGGGAGCTGAGCAAAGTTTAAAATCTCCTGTGAGGAACGTTTGGTTTTGTGCCCCCTGTGGACAAAGTGGTACCTCTTAATGTGATGATGATTTTGTCTTGTACCTGAATTACAAAATACAATTCATTTATCAGACGCTTTTATCCAAAGAGACCGACATCAGAGAGTAAGAACAACACAAACAAGGATCTAGAGAGGAGGAGACAACATCAGGAAGTGCAAACAAAAAGCTTTAACTCTGATCGGACACACAGGTGCTGACAGGAAGTGACCAGAGGTGCTGACAGGAAGTGACCAGAGGTGCTGACAGGAAGTGACCAGAGGCAGAGCAAAACATCGACTCCGTTCTTTAGACTTCGTTTCTGTGTCTGTTTTGTGAGCAGTAACTGGGAGTCTGTTGGGCCTTGGCAGGAGGGTTTCAGGAACTTCCACCTCTCCAGCTACCAGACCAATTTCAAGACTTAGTCTGCACTAGTGTTGTAGTGCTTGAAATCGGTCTTGGTCTTGAGACAACTTCTTGAAGGTTTCGTCTCGGAATCGAAAACCTTTTTACTCGGTCTTGTCTCGGTCTCAGACTGGGCGGACTCCGGATTTTAAATCAGATCGGTCAAGACCACCAGTGACAGGCAAAGAACAAATAACTTCAATTCATTCATAATTTGATTGTTTTAGTTTTTTCCCCCGGTGTTTGATCTAAGTGAGGGACACGCCCCCTAAACACAAGATGATGATTTTTCAGTGATATTTATGGTCTTGGTCTCAACTCGACCTCGATCCCTAAATGTCTTGGTCTCGGTCTCGGAGCACTCTGGTCTCGGGTTTCTCTTGTTCTCAGTTAGTGTGGTCTTGACTACAACACTAGTCTGCACTTAGTCCGGGACTTGAACCGGTGACCTTCCTGCCAAGGCCCAACAGACTGAGCTACTGCCGCCCCATGAGATTAAGATGCATTCAAGAAGTGTTGTGACTCCACAGGCTTATAAGATCTGCAGAAGTCCTTTAACTTGACTGTTTATTCTTTCTTTAACCACGGAGCTGTGAGTCCAGGATCCAGCCCACATGACGTATAAATCTCCAGCAGCGCGGCGCTCGCCGAGTTTGGTTAACGGGAGAGGTTTTGACACTCGCACTAACTTTCATTACAGGCTCTGAAACGCTGAATGCAATTTTAATGAAGCCTTTTCATAAACCTTTACACTAATGAACCACAGAGTCAGTGAGGCGCCGTTTGGACACATTATATTCCTCTTCTCTGTTATGAGCAGCAGCAGCAGCAGAGGGTCTGCTTCTCTCCATCTGATTGGATCTGTTATGAGCAGCAGCAGCAGAGGGTCTGCTTCTCTTCATCTGATTGGATCTGTTATGAGCAGCAGCAGCAGAGGGTCTGCTTCTCTTCATCTGATTGGATCTGTTATGAGCAGCAGCAGAGGGTCTGCTTCTCTTCATCTGATTGGATCTGTTATGAGCAGCAGCAGAGGGTCTGCTTCTCTTCATCTGATTGGATCTGTTATGAGCAGCAGCAGCAGAGGGTCTGCTTCTCTTCATCTGATTGGATCTGTTATGAGCAGCAGCAGAGGGTCTGCTTCTCTTCATCTGATTGGATCTGTTATGAGCAGCAGCAGCAGAGGGTCTGCTTCTCTTCATCTGATTGGATCTGTTATGAGCAGCAGCAGAGGGTCTGCTTCTCTCCATCTGATTGGATCTGTTATGAGCAGCAGCAGCAGAGGGTCTGCTTCTCTTCATCTGATTGGATCTGTTATGAGCAGCAGCAGAGGGTCTGCTTCTCTTCATCTGATTGGATCTGTTATGAGCAGCAGCAGCAGAGGGTCTGCTTCTCTTCATCTGATTGGATCTGTTATGAGCAGCAGCAGAGGGTCTGCTTCTCTCCATCTGATTGGATCTGTTATGAGCAGCAGCAGAGGGTCTGCTTCGCTTCATCTGATTGGATCTGTTATGAGCAGCAGCAGCAGAGGGTCTGCTTCTCTTCATCTGATTGGATCTGTTATGAGCAGCAGCAGCAGAGGGTCTGCTTCTCTTCATCTGATTGGATCTGTTATGAGCAGCAGCAGCAGAGGGTCTGCTTCTCTTCATCTGATTGGATCTGTTATGAGCAGCAGCAGCAGAGGGTCTGCTTCTCTTCATCTGATTGGATCTGTTATGAGCAGCAGCAGCAGAGGGTCTGCTTCTCTTCATCTGATTGGATCTGTTATGAGCAGCAGCAGCAGAGGGTCTGCTTCTCTCCATCTGATTGGATCTGTTATGAGCAGCAGCAGAGGGTCTGCTTCTCTTCATCTGATTGGATCTGTTATGAGCAGCAGCAGCAGAGGGTCTGCTTCTCTCCATCTGATTGGATCTGTTATGAGCAGCAGCAGAGGGTCTGCTTCTCTCCATCTGATTGGATCTGTTATGAGCAGCAGCAGCAGAGGGTCTGCTTCTCTTCATCTGATTGGATCTGTTATGAGCAGCAGCAGAGGGTCTGCTTCTCTTCATCTGATTGGATCTGTTATGAGCAGCAGCAGCAGAGGGTCTGCTTCTCTTCATCTGATTGGATCTGTTATGAGCAGCAGCAGCAGAGGGTCTGCTTCTCTTCATCTGATTGGATCTGTTATGAGCAGCAGCAGAGGGTCTGCTTCTCTTCATCTGATTGGATCTGTTATGAGCAGCAGCAGAGGGTCTGCTTCTCTTCATCTGATTGGATCTGTTATGAGCAGCAGCAGCAGCAGAGGGTCTGCTTCTCTCCATCTGATTGGATCTGTTATGAGCAGCAGCAGAGGGTCTGCTTCGCTTCATCTGATTGGATCTGTTATGAGCAGCAGCAGCAGAGGGTCTGCTTCTCTTCATCTGATTGGATCTGTTATGAGCAGCAGCAGCAGAGGGTCTGCTTCTCTTCATCTGATTGGATCTGTTATGAGCAGCAGCAGCAGAGGGTCTGCTTCTCTCCATCTGATTGGATCTGTTATGAGCAGCAGGAGCAGAGGGTCTGCTTCTCTTCATCTGATTGGATCTGTTATGAGCAGCAGCAGCAGAGGGTCTGCTTCTCTTCATCTGATTGGATCTGTTATGAGCAGCAGCAGCAGAGGGTCTGCTTCTCTTCATCTGATTGGATCTGTTATGAGCAGCAGCAGCAGAGGGTCTGCTTCTCTCCATCTGATTGGATCTGTTATGAGCAGCAGCAGCAGCAGAGGGTCTGCTTCTCTTCATCTGATTGGATCTGTTATGAGCAGCAGCAGCAGAGGGTCTGCTTCTCTTCATCTGATTGGATCTGTTATGAGCAGCAGCAGAGGGTCTGCTTCTCTTCATCTGATTGGATCTGTTATGAGCAGCAGCAGCAGAGGGTCTGCTTCTCTCCATCTGATTGGATCTGTTATGAGCAGCAGCAGCAGCAGAGGGTCTGCTTCTCTTCATCTGATTGGATCTGTTATGAGCAGCAGCAGCAGAGGGTCTGCTTCTCTTCATCTGATTGGATCTGTTATGAGCAGCAGCAGCAGAGGGTCTGCTTCTCTTCATCTGATTGGATCTGTTATGAGCAGCAGCAGCAGAGGGTCTGCTTCTCTTCATCTGATTGGATCTGTTATGAGCAGCAGCAGCAGAGGGTCTGCTTCTCTTCATCTGATTGGATCTGTTATGAGCAGCAGCAGCAGAGGGTCTGCTTCTCTTCATCTGATTGGATCTGTTATGAGCAGCAGCAGCAGAGGGTCTGCTTCTCTTCATCTGATTGGATCTGTTATGAGCAGCAGCAGCAGAGGGTCTGCTTCTCTTCATCTGATTGGATCTGTTATGAGCAGCAGCAGCAGAGGGTCTGCTTCTCTTCATCTGATTGGATCTGTTATGAGCAGCAGCAGCAGCAGAGGGTCTGCTTCTCTTCATCTGATTGGATCTGTTATGAGCAGCAGCAGCAGAGGGTCTGCTTCTCTTCATCTGATTGGATCTGTTATGAGCAGCAGCAGCAGAGGGTCTGCTTCTCTTCATCTGATTGGATCTGTTATGAGCAGCAGCAGCAGAGGGTCTGCTTCTCTCCATCTGATTGGATCTGTTATGAGCAGCAGCAGCAGCAGAGGGTCTGCTTCTCTTCATCTGATTGGATCTGTTATGAGCAGCAGCAGCAGAGGGTCTGCTTCTCTCCATCTGATTGGATCTGTTATGAGCAGCAGCAGCAGAGGGTCTGCTTCTCTTCATCTGATTGGATCTGTTATGAGCAGCAGCAGAGGGTCTGCTTCTCTTCATCTGATTGGATCTGTTATGAGCAGCAGCAGAGGGTCTGCTTCTCTTCATCTGATTGGATCTGTTATGAGCAGCAGCAGCAGAGGGTCTGCTTCTCTTCATCTGATTGGATCTGTTATGAGCAGCAGCAGAGGGTCTGCTTCTCTTCATCTGATTGGATCTGTTATGAGCAGCAGCAGAGGGTCTGCTTCTCTTCATCTGATTGGATCTGTTATGAGCAGCAGCAGCAGAGGGTCTGCTTCTCTTCATCTGATTGGATCTGTTATGAGCTTCAAAGTGAGATGAATTCCTCAGATATAAGAGTGGTGTGTTTGCTGGTATGATATCTGTAACAAGACATGATTAAGTGTGCAGACATATTTATTATTTTATCGTTTCAGGGAGAACTGATTTCTTATTGTGAGAACAGTCAGCATGAGTTTTTTATTTTTTTATTTCTGTCTCACAACATGTCACATTTATCAGCTTTGTCAGATTCATGATATGGCGACTCTAGTCCATAGAGCAGTGGTTTGTAAAGTGGTGGG
>NC_083625.1:463381-484919 GCF_963584025.1 Labrus mixtus
TTTTGTCAAGGAGAGGACCGCCCACGCATCCCCTCTCTCTCTCCCTTCTCTCTGTCTTCCACTTTTCTTTATCAGTCAGAAAGATTAAAAAGAAGAGAGCAGCGTTGGAACTCTCTTACGCCTAATTGAAGTTTAATAAGTGATCGTCTTTTGAGAGGACGATACGAGAGCACTTCTCCCCCATCCTGGCCTCCCTCCACTGGCTACATGTTCGTTTAAGAATTATCTTAAAATTATACTGCATACATTGTTACTTGTGTCAGCGCCTATGTGTGACCTTCTGCAGCCCTATAGCCCTTAGAGGTCACTGAAGTCCGCTGCCTTCCAGAGACGAGGCGGAGGACCAGAGGAGACCGAGCCCCTACAACTCATTTTTACACCTTTTGTCTCTTGGTTTATAACTCTTAGTGAGATAGTGTTGTAGTATTTATTTATTTTTTTTATTATTTTTTTTTATTATTATTATTATTATTATTATTATTATTATTATTATTATTATTATTATTATTATTATATATTATTATTATATATATTTTTTGGTTTATTTAACATGGACATACAGTAACATTGGTGCTGTAACATTTAACCATGCACAAGTTCCAGATGCACTGCTCTCTTAGTGTTTATAGCAAAATGCTAATTTGCAACACCTGTCGATGGGAGGCTTTTAGAAACAACAGAGATAAAGATAAAAAGGGTAAGAAAATAAAAACTGTACGGTTATAAATATGGCGCAGTTATGAATGCAACAGGGATAAAATACAGTTACAGAGAGAAAAATATACGACAGACATTTGTGAGCTCATGTGTTTTTAGGTGTGAATGTCGTTTCTCCTTCAGCCATGATTTAATACCTTTGTTAAAAACATTCAGTACTCGAAAATCAAGACCGATCTAGAGACCACTGCTCTCGGTCTCGGACTGGGCGGACTTTTTAAAAGAAGACCGGTCAAGACCACCACTGATTGGTTATTTTTCCACGTCATTACTGAGATTAGAAGGAAGACTCCTCTTACTAAAAGAACGATTATCTTCAATTCATTCATAGTTTGATTTTTATCCCCCAGGTACGGAACCTGCCCGGTGTTCCCGTCTAGGAGAGATGATGATTTTTCAGTGATATCTATGGTCTCGGTCTCGCCCTGCTTTGGTCTTGGTCTTGTCCCGGTCTCAGAGTACTCTTGTCTCGGGTATCTCTTGGTCTCGGTAAGCGTGGTCTTGACTAGAATGAGAGTGGTGTGTTCTTACTCCTTGTGTCTTTTACCATCTAATCTTCTTTTTATTTCTTCACTTCTTTAAATTTATTTTGTTATTTACAACAACGGTTTCATTTGGCCTGTAAACTCTGCTGTTTTTAAAATGTGCTCTAGAAATAAAACTGGATTGGATTTATATTAAAATGTTTTGGAGCGATGCGTATGACACGACCTTCAAACTCTAATGCTAATTGCACATAGCAACATTCTGCTATCCCTTTATATGTCACTGTTGTTAAGAAGAATAAACCGTTACTAAGCAAAGCAGACGGTTGCTAGGGATGCAGCCGCTGAAAAAAGTCTGGTTAATTTGACAGGAAGGGTGACACCACGTTCTTCATGTTCTCCTTTGACCATCTTGTCTCTCTCTCTCTCTCTCTCCTCACCTCTCATTGTTTCTCCCTCGTCCTCCTCGTCATTTCTTCCACATGCGTAACAAATCGACACTCTCTTAAAAAGTGAATTGTTTGCACATTGTTGAACCTGAGTCAGCGTGATAACACGTCAGTGATTAAGTCACTGCCGACGCCCACTTAACGGACTCGGAAACAAAAAATGCAGTCTGAGTGAGTACAAGGGTGAGTGGAAAACTCCTCTCTGACATCCTGCAGCGGGCGGATGTCAGAGAGGAGTTTTTGTTTTAAACTTTTAGTCACCAAAACGTGCACACACACACTCACACTAAAGAAAAGAGAGACACAAACAAAAGGGGAACTGTGGTACGATACTGTTCTGCAAGCAGATTTAGACAAAAACAAACAAACAAACAAACAAACAAACAAACAAAAGGAAAAGGGTCAGTAAATAAAATGAATGAATTAGAAAGAGGGACAAAATAAGTGAATGAGCAAACAGGACAAAGAAAAACATGGAGACAGTAACAACATGATGTCAAATAAAGCTGCTGGGAGAGGTTGTACACATGGTGACCATTTTTGGTGTTATTTGTTTGTTTTGTTTTTCACTTTGTATGGGTGCTAACACGATGATTGCCAGAGACAGACTGTTTGTAAATTATATTAAAATTGTTGTGCTGATTTCCTCTCTCCTCCTCGTTTACCCGCCTGGTTCTGCTGTGGCATCGACTCACTGGCATCAAAATGGTGGTGAGAATTGTGGAGTATATTGTGTTGAATTCTGTGAGTTGGTTTTTGAGTGTGGCTGATTGTTGTTCCATTTACACCTTCTGATGTCTGAAACCTGAGAACAGAACAGAACCACAAAATCCACAGGAGTTTCCCCGTAATGCTGCTTTATTTAAATGACTTTTAGAATAGAATAGAATAGATGTTTATTATCATTTGCACAGGTACAGGTACAGGTACAGGTACAGGTACAGGTACAGGTACAGGTACAGGTACAGGACAGGACAGTACAGGTACAGGTACAGGTACAGGTACAGGTACAGGACAGTACAGGTACAGGTACAGGTACAGGTACAGGTACAGGTACAGGACAGTACAGGTACAGGTACAGGTACAGGTACAGGTACAGGACAGTACAGGTACAGGTACAGGTACAGGTACAGGTACAGGTACAGGACAGTACAGGTACATTGGAATTTTTGTGCGTTCTCCCTGAGTCAGCTTCTACAAAAAAGTTAAAATTATATATAAAATAGAATAACATTATAAGAAAAAAAGAGAAGAAAAGTACAAATAAAATTAAACAAAATTAATAAAATATATATAAATATAGATATATAATACAAAAACAATAACAAAGGGGAACACTGTACAATGAAATGAAAATATAAATATATTTTCTTGTCTCACTTTTAAGCATTACAGTGAACTCTTAGCCTCACATGCAGCGTCTTTGCCTCAAACATTGATGGAGTCTGGTTTTGAAACTTGTCATCTTGTTTTATTTCCAACATGCATCTCCGACATTTCACTGCAACCATCAGTTTTATTTCTTACTTTCTCTGAGATTTTGCAGCTTACTGAGTCAGGATGCTTATAAGCCGTATTAGAGAAAGCTCAAGTAGAATCCATCTGATCGAGGATGGAAACTCCTCGCTGCCCTGCGGCTATTTTAACTTGACAGTTTGGTTTGCAGTTGCCAAAACACTACAGTGGCTCAGATAAGTTTGGCTTGCATCGACCAATCAGGATTCGGCAGTAAATCTTGGAATGTTGCTCTTGACGCAGATAGAGGAAATGTTTTCTTTTCTGTATTCTCTCCGCTTGCTGCTGACGGTGCGTGCAGAGAGGGATCACACAAACTCAAGATTTCCTCTCTCTGCTAGCATCTTGTTCCAACATGTCACTGCATTGTCTAGGACGACTTCCCCTCGGGCAGCTGCGACCTTTACATGCAAATAATCAGTCGATTATAGGTAATTGTTGTTGTAACACATATAATTCTGACATGTTTACGCGGTTTGTTTATGACAGTGTTCTTATAATAGATCCGTTTCCATGGTGATAACGGTTGACTGTTTATGACTTGACCTCAGTTCCCCTCGGATCTCTTCTTTCTGACACAGGATTTTCTCAGTCCCTGATCATACCAACCATTACCAGGGGTGGTCCCAGGATATTTGGGTCCCATGTTAAGATATCATGTTGGGCCCCTCCACCACAGCCTATTGTTATAACCACACCTCCATTACACAAATAACCTGTTACTATCTCCTTTCTCCTGGCTGGAGGAGGGTTTTTCACTTTTTGGGGGGCTGAAAAATCTCATGTCTGCTTTTTGCAGACGATGCTTTTGTTGGCTTCCTCATGCTTGGACGTCCAACAGGCTTTGGGGTCCGAGTTCAAGTATCTTGGGTTCTTGTTCAAAAGTGAGTGTAAGATGGACCGTGCATGGCGGATTGGCTCAGCGTCTGTTCCCAAAAATAATGGGAACAGATTAACCAAGACCATCAGCCAAGAAATAACCAAGCCTTAAAGAATAAGATCCCAGATACAAGCGGCTAAAGTGAATTTCCTCCAGAGGATGGTTGGGCTCAGCCTTAGAGATTGGGTGTGGCGCTCAGACTTTAGTGGGGGGCTCGGAGTAGAGTCCCTGCTACCTTTAGATCCAAAGGAGCCAGTTGAAGTGGTTCAGGCACCTGATAAGGATGTCTCCTGGACGTCTTCCTTTAGAGGTTTTTTTTGGGGCAAGCCCAACTGGGAGGAGACCCCGTATAACCAACGCGCTGAAGGAGCTGTAAATCGTTGCTGTGGAGCGGGGAAGTTTGGGTTGACTGACTTCACCTGTTGCCAAGGCGACCCATCCATGGATGAGCGACAGAAAATGAAAGGATGGATATCTCTTTTCTGTCAATGATCGGCACAATAAAAAAATGACTGAAGCTTTAAAAACTTCATCGATTTACAACATTTTACTACGGAGACATTTCCAATGTTTGAGTTGCTGTAAGTTAATTATTTCAAACATACTTTTATAAAAAGGGTTTAAACGTTGGACAGGATTGGTCTACTAGAACGAGCTGTTCAAGAACAACAGATTTATCTGATGGGAATTGAAAACTTTTCCTTAAACTTTTGGTTAATGTTTAAAGAATCCTGCTGGTTTTAGCTTCACTGCTGCACACATCCTTTTGTTTCTCTTTCTGTTATGCGTGTCCTTTTCATTAGCTTGACCTACATGTGTCCATCAAGGGGTTAAGGGAGCCTGGTGTCCGTTCCACGGTCACACAGGTATAACGCATTATCTCCCTCATTATTAATGACTGCCAATTTATCACACAACAGCAGCGCTGTAGGTAATCAGACACATGATGTGTCACCTGCCACTGCCTCAAAGGACAGCCAACACCGCCTGCTTTTTAAGGTCAATGACACAGAAAGGGGGCATGCGTTCTAAATTTAACTTTGTAGTCACCAGGTTCATCTGACTGACGATGCAGTGTTGTATCCGCTGTTTTATCACCTTCTTCATCCCATCAGCCTCGCTAACACCTCCACCACCAGTGTCTGGACTCTGTATCTTGATGGCACTGAGGGCAGAAATTCTTCGATCACCCTGTAGAGTTCAAGCCAAAGCAAAAGACAAAGCAATATGTTTGCTTTTCTCTTTATTCCCGTGTGATCTTGTAGTTCTCCTGTGATCTTGTAGTTCTCTTGTGATCTTGTAGTTCTCCTGTGATCTTGTAGTTCTCTTGTGATCTTGTAGTTCTCATGTGATCTTGTAGTTCTCCTGTGATCTTGTAGTTCTCATGTGATCTTGTAGTTCTCTTGTGATCTTGTAGTTCTCTTGTGATCTTGTAGTTCTCCTGTGATCTTGTAGTTCTCTTGTGATCTTGTAGTTCTCATGTGATCTTGTAGTTCTCTTGTGATCTTGTAGTTCTCCTGTGATCTTGTAGTTCTCATGTGATCTTGTAGTTCTCATGTGATCTTGTAGTTCTCTTGTGATCTTGTAGTTCTCTTGTGATCTTGTAGTTCTCCCGTGATCTTGTAGTTCTCTGGGATCTTGTAGTTCTCCCGTGATCTTGTAGTTCTCCTGTGATCTTGTAGTTCTCTTGTGATCTTGTAGTTCTCTGGGATCTTGTAGTTCTCCTGTGATCTTGTAGTTCTCTTGTGATCTTGTAGTTCTCATGTGATCTTGTAGTTCTCTTGTGATCTTGTAGTTCTCCTGTGATCTTGTAGTTCTCTTGTGATCTTGTAGTTCTCATGTGATCTTGTAGTTCTCTTGTGATCTTGTAGTTCTCTTGTGATCTTGTAGTTCTCATGTGATCTTGTAGTTCTCTTGTGATCTTGTAGTTCTCATGTGATCTTGTAGTTCTCCTGTGATCTTGTAGTTCTCTTGTCATCTTGTAGTTCTCCTGTGATCTTGTAGTTCTCCTGTGATCTTGTAGTTCTCTGGGATCTTGTAGTTCTCTTGTGATCTTGTAGTTCTCCCGTGATCTTGTAGTTCTCTGGGATCTTGTAGTTCTCCCGTGATCTTGTAGTTCTCCTGGGATCTTGTAGTTCTCTTGTGATCTTGTAGTTCTCCCGTGATCTTGTAGTTCTCTGGGATCTTGTAGTTCTCCTGTGATCTTGTAGTTCTCTTGTGATCTTGTAGTTCTCTTGTGATCTTGTAGTTCTCCTGTGATCTTGTAGTTCTCTTGTGATCTTGTAGTTCTCCTGTGATCTTGTAGTTCTCCTGTGATCTTGTAGTTCTCTTGTGATCTTGTAGTTCTCTGGGATCTTGTAGTTCTCCTCTGATCTTGTAGTTCTCTTGTGATCTTGTAGTTCTCATGTGATCTTGTAGTTCTCTTGTGATCTTGTAGTTCTCATGTGATCTTGTATTTCTCCTGTGATCTTGTAGTTCTCCTCTGATCTTGTAGTTCTCTTGTGATCTTGTAGTTCTCATGTGATCTTGTAGTTCTCTTGTGATCTTGTAGTTCTCCTGTGATCTTGTAGTTCTCTTGTGATCTTGTAGTTCTCCCGTGATCTTGTAGTTCTCTGGGATCTTGTAGTTCTCTTGTGATCTTGTAGTTCTCCCGTGATCTTGTAGTTCTCTGGGATCTTGTAGTTCTCCCGTGATCTTGTAGTTCTCCTGGGATCTTGTAGTTCTCTTGTGATCTTGTAGTTCTCCCGTGATCTTGTAGTTCTCTGGGATCTTGTAGTTCTCCTGTGATCTTGTAGTTCTCTTGTGATCTTGTAGTTCTCCCGTGATCTTGTAGTTCTCTAGGATCTTGTAGTTCTCTAGGATCTTGTAGTTCTCTTGTGATCTTGTAGTTCTCTTGTGATCTTGTATTTCTCCTGTGATCTTGTAGTTCTCTGTGATCTTGTAGTTCTCTTGTGATCTTGTAGTTCTCTGTGATCTTGTAATTCTCCTGTGATCTTGTAGTTCTCCTGTGATCTTGTAGTTCTCTTGTGATCTTGTAGTTCTCTGTGATCTTGTAGTTCTCCTGTGATCTTGTAGTTCTCTGTGATCTTGTAGTTCTCTTGTGATCTTGTAGTTCTCTGTGATCTTGTAATTCTCCTGTGATCTTGTAGTTCTCTTGGGATCTTGTAGTTCTCTTGTGATCTTGTAGTTCTCCCGTGATCTTGTAGTTCTCTTGTGATCTTGTAGTTCTCTTGTGATCTTGTAGTTCTCTGTGATCTTGTAGTTCTCCTGTGATCTTGTAGTTCTCTTGTGATCTTGTAGTTCTCTTGTGATCTTGTAGTTCTCTGTGATCTTGTAGTTCTCTTGTGATCTTGTAGTTCTCCTGTGATCTTGTAGTTCTCTTGTGATCTTGTAGTTCTCTTGTGATCTTGTAGTTCTCCCGTGATCTTGTAGTTCTCTTGTGATCTTGTATTTCTCCTGTGATCTTGTAGTTCTCCTGGGATCTTGTAGTTCTCTTGTGATCTTGTAGTTCTCTTGTGATCTTGTAGTTCTCTGGGATCTTGTAGTTCTCCTGTGATCTTGTAGTTCTCTGTGATCTTGTAATTCTCCTGTGATCTTGTAGTTCTCCTGTGATCTTGTAGTTCTCTTGTGATCTTGTAGTTCTCTGTGAGTTTGTAGTTCTCTTGTGATCTTGTAGTTCTCTGTGATCTTGTAGTTCTCTGTGAGTTTGTAGTTCTCTTGTGATCTTGTAGTTCTCTGTGAGTTTGTAGTTCTCTTGTGATCTTGTAGTTCTCCTGTGATCTTGTAGTTCTCTGTGAGTTTGTAGTTCTCTTGTGATCTTGTAGTTCTCTGTGATCTTGTAGTTCTCTGTGAGTTTGTAGTTCTCTTGTGATCTTGTAGTTCTCTGTGAGTTTGTAGTTCTCTTGTGATCTTGTAGTTCTCTGTGATCTTGTAGTTCTCTGTGAGTTTGTAGTTCTCTTGTGATCTTGTAGTTCTCCTGTGATCTGCACTCATGTTCCAGAAACAGAGCCAGTGGGGTAGAAACCGTGGCACTGAAGGACCGTGGCGTGCACCGATATATGTGGAAAACACACACACACACACACACACACACACACACACACACACACACACACACACACACTGCTGTATCCAGTGTCCTGGTGTTCACCTGCCAGTAAATGAAGCACCACTTGGCTGTCACCCGTTCAATAGCGCATCATTTTACAGTTGCATTGTGGGCCGCCGTGCTTCTGTTGGCACGCTGAGAGTGTCGTGCCGGGGTGAAGTTACGCTGCCGTGACGAGAACCCGATGCCGAGCTCCTGACATAGTGTATGTGTGTGTGTATATTGTTTGTGTGCGATTTAGTGTAGACGTCCAGTTGTCACTGACCTGCCAATGTGCAGGTTTGATAACTGACTGCAGAGCTTTGTTTTTCCCACAGTGTAAATTTAGGACTCTCACATTTGACATGCAGCAACAGGAATTACAGGTTTTGAAGAATTCTAAAGAATGAGACCCGGATACAGAGTCTCTATGATGTGTTTCCAGAGAAACCGCGCACATGTCTCGGGCACATGGGTCAACTGTAGCTCAGTCGGGAGAGAGCAAATCTTATCTGCCCTGAACGATCGCTGCCACTCTCAGATAAGAACAAGATCAGATGGCTATGATGAGTCATGATTCATCCGGAGAAAACAAACAAATCTATGTTATCAAATCAATTGAATATTTGACTATTTGTGGTCACCCCTAGCGTGTGTCAGCCGTCAAACTATGCTAGTGCTTGCTTCTCCTTTGGACGGGGGCTTGTTGCTCTTGTGCTTTTTGAGACTGTAGAGTTTATTTATAGATGTAATTATGGTGAAAATTGTTTGCACCTATGAAAGATAAGGTTCTCTTTTGTTTGGGGTTTGTTAAAGAAGCTTTTATGGAGTTGTAATTTCCCCCCTGGTTTATCAAATACCTTAAAGAGGACATATTCTCCCCCTCCTCCACCTTTTCAAACAGTCCCCCTCCTCCACCTTTTCAAACAGTCCCCTCCTCCACCTTTTCTAACAGTCCTCCCCTCCATCTTTTCAAACAGTCCCCCTCCTCCACCTTTTCAAACAGTCCCCTCCTCCACCTTTTCTAATAGTCCCCTCCTCCACCTTTTCTAACAGTCCCCCTCCTCCACCTTTTCAAACAGTCCCCTCCTCCACCTTTTCTAACAGTCCCCCTCCTCCACCTTTTCTAACAGTCCTCCCCTCCATCTTTTCAAACAGTCCCCTCCTCCACCTTTTCTAACAGTCCCCCTCCTCCACCTTTTCAAACAGTCCCCTCCTCCACCTTTTCAAACAGTCCCCTCCTCCACCTTTTCAAACAGTCCTCTCCTCCATCTTTTCAAACAGTCCCCTCCTCCACCTTTTCAAACAGTCCCCTCCTCCACCTTTTCAAACAGCCCCCCTGTGGTCTAAATGAAACATCTGTGCTTTGTTCAAAATATAACATGAATCAAGCACCAGAGGAGGTTTGTGACCCTGTATAAACCAGCTCTCTCAGAACGCTCCGTTTTGGTGTGTGTGTCTCTTTAAATGTAATGACCCCCCCCCCCCCCCCCCCCTGAGTTTTCCCCGTAGACATCACTCCTCTGTAGAGAGAATAAAAATGGCCGACCTGCTCAAAAGTTTTGTTCTAGTCTGGGGGTGGAGTCCATGGGTGGAGATACCAGGGGAGGGGTACCAGAATCCCACTGTGACATCACAAGGAGAGTACATTTGAAACAGAGCATTTTTCTCTGTGTTGTAAGACTTATGCAGACCACAAACAAAGGACTGGATGGTTTATTTCACATGTTGTGGGTCAGTAGACTCTCATGTTACACAGATAAATGTTCAGAAACACTGTAAAGTGGATTTTTCATAACATGTCCCCTTTAAAACCTGTTATCTCTCCCATGAGCCCAATGTCATCTTCATCCCCGGGTGGATGTATCAAACTGTTTCCTGCAGAAACGGGGCACGAGTTCAGCCTTTGCAGGTATGCACAGTTACTTATAGTGGGTCAGAGGAAACCAGATGGCTGATGGGAATACACAGCTCAACGTTAAGGGGGAAGGAGACAAAAGCGTTCAGTGGGAATCTCTCTGAATCTGCGGGGAGGTTTCCCACTTCACTCTCCAACAATGAGGAGTTAATAATAGCTGAGCCCACCTCTCTAAGCTCTGGGGTTTCCTCTCTTTCTCACCTTTTCCCCCTTTTGTCTCTCCCTCTCAGACAGTTAGGGGGGTAACCTGATATGGTGGGAGCTATCTGTGTTCAGGGGTTAAAGTAACGATTAACAATCTGCTGTTTTCAAAGAACAGGAGTTCACTGTGTAAGATAAGAAACCTGCGCTGCTTTATGAATATCAGCGTGATTACAGCACGGCTCTGATTTATAGAGTTAAAGAGAACTCAGCAGGTTATTAGCTCCAGGAAACGGAAAAAAAACACAGCTTTCAGTGTTTGCACTCTACCCCCATCCTGCATGATGATGTCATAAACCCACTCATATCGCACCTGAAGGAATTCCAGGACTTCCTGAAACCCAAATATGGTCATGTATCCTACAGGGACTTACAGCAAACACTTGTGAAACATTTTCTTTTTTTCCTGACTGAAAAATCTGGCAAAGGGAAATGATATCATGTGTCAGTGGGCCTGGTATGTAAATATTCTCTGTCACTTACATCAAAGTCCAGATGAGAGACTTTTCATTCAAAATTTGAGATTTTATGTTTGTTTGTTTTTCTTAACTTTATTGTTTGTTTGAATGAAATAAAATTTACAAATTAAAAAAAAAACAAATAAAGAAAAATTAGCTCCACAAGGATCTCATTTCTAAGACAATATTACATACAACATGATTTATGGCACATGTTAGTTTCAAATCATTTTGTAATCACATTTCCTATTTTGTCTCTCAATATGGATGTTTTTAATACATTTAAGAAGTACTCTGGATTGAAGAGGAAATTGGATTGCGGTCCTTACAATATTTCCCTTTGCTGTCACCATAATGATACTCTCACTTGGTACTTATTGCAGATTCTGTTATTTCTGTTTCATTTTTAAACTCCATATTTTGGGCGCGGCAGTAGCTCAGTCTGTAGGGACTGCGGTAGGTAACCGGAGGGTCGTCGCCTGCCCTTGAGCAAGCCACCGAACCCTCTACCTGTGCAGCCCCCTCACTCTGACGTCTCTCCACTGAGGCATATCCACAGGTCCCGTTTGTGCATGTGTGTGAGAAGCATGTCTTTCAATAACAGAGTGAGAACTAGAATTTCCCTCAAGGATTAATAAAATATGGGAAAAAAAAAAATATAGGCTATATTCTGTATGTGTATTTTTATATTTCTTAGTGCCAAATTGTGTTTAAGAGCAACTGTAACAACTGAATCAATAGATGTGATTCTGATCTAAAGCAAACTCAAGACCTAGCTTTTAGTAGATTTTTTAACTGAATCTCATTTCATCTAGTTTTATTACATTTCTAACCTCCTGTGTTTCCTCATTTAGAATAAATGATAGTGTTTCCTCAGTACCTGTTCTTATCTAATTATTTTTACCTTAGTTTTTGGATTGTGGGATAGGGGTGGGGGAGGGAGTCATGTTGTTGCTGTTTGATTAAATGTTGATGTAAAGCACTTTGGGATATGAAAAGTGCTTTACAAATAAAGTTTGATTGATTGATTGACTGATCATTTCCAATGTAAGTCTGTCAAATATATGTGAGATAATAAGATGAACATATGACCATAAATGGCTAAAGCTTCCTTCCTGAAAACTGAAATTTCCCCTTGCGGGGATCAATAAAAAGTTCATCTTAATCTTCCTGATAGGACATTTCCTCACACCTCACATTTTTATGGCTCAAGATGCTTCTTAAGAAATTACGTGTTTGGTTAAATGATTATGGTATTGTGCATTATGATATTGTGCAAATTGCGAAAATGTTGACACCTGCTTTCAGTAAAACATAAAATTATGATCTTTTTAATGATTGATTGGTTGATAAGACTTTATTGTCAGACGATGTCTGAAATTTGTCTCGCATCATAGCAGCTGCATCTGCAACCTAAAAAATGAAAGATGCAAACATCTCACACAACATTCATGTGCATAATGCTGCAGTTCCTGGAGTGTCCACTAGAGGCTGGCTGCAGAAGCACAGGAAGTCACATACACACCCATTCATAAAGCCTGTTTTTACAGCAGATTAACATGTTTACAGCCTGGTTCAAAAAACCAAATAGGTGTGATTAGCTCATGTCTCGATGGACACACACTGTACGGGGGGTGAATGTTTTGCACTGTTTCATTAAGGAGAACATCTACCTATCTGGATATGAATTGTTGCATATTAACCAAAGTCGAAGATACTGTTCTTTTTGTCAGTCTGTATGTTGTGTTATCGGTTTAGAACATTCCTAACTTAGACGTATGACTACTTACATACTGTGACGTTCCTGATCTCTCGATGCTGAAAATTTTAATTTGACTGTGTTTTAGAGTAGGCCTATTGGTTAGACTGACTTTGATAGCTGAGGACAGGGCTGTAAACTGTCCGATACTTTCCAATAAACACATTGAAGTGACTGATAAGAGCAGCGATCAGTCAGGTGCCGTGTCTGGACAGATAAGACTAAACTGACTAACCTGCTCTGGCGTCACAGGAAGTGAGGTGTCATCGGCGTATAATGTGATTCAGATGATTCTAGTATAAGAGACTGGTGTGTGTTCATGTTGCTGCCTCTTTCAACATAAAATGGACTTACAGATGTCTCATTATTCAGCTCCACATGTGTCTTTACAAGAAGATGTATCATGTTATCACAGATATTTAGAAATCATTAGACAAATCTACAAACTTCCACAGTAACAGTGATTACAGCTCTCAAACTAAATTCTGTTATTTTTCATGAAATTACAAGAAAACTTCCTTAGTTGTAGAAAAATTGTTATATCAATTTTAATGTTTGGGAAGCTGGACAGACTAGATCAACCCAGACAGGAAGTCAGATGTAGGAACGCACAGAGTATCCTGTTAATTTCAAAATAAAACACAACACAGACAACTTTTCGTACAATCCATCACATTATCAACATTACTGTGGAAACACCGGGTAAAGGAATCCATACAAACACAGAGATTTTGTAGGGAGATGCCACTGCAGTAATGGTCGCTTCCTAACGTCTTTGGGTAATTCATCTGATTCGCGTTTAGGCTCAATATCCAGTCCATTACTGTTTGCAACTCGATGCTGAGTGGGCAGCATACGGTTATATCAGAGCGTTTCCACTGTCTGCTACAGCTTGGTTTTAAGAGCAGTAAGTCGCACACAACTGGAAATCAATGCAATGCGCTAAAATGTTAAGAAGGGAAGAAAAAGATATTTAAAAAATAAGTGTGAAGCTCCTTCCAGAAATCCTTCATGCTTTGAGATTTTCCTGACGTCTTGGGATTGCATCACAAGGTTTTTTGAAGAAGTTTAGCTTCGTCTGTTCACAGATTCAATGTCACAAATTGGGTTTATACTATTGTGAAACTGGTAGGCTTTCAACTTTTAACAAATATGTGTAATGACGTTGGAACCACAACACCCTTTAGAGCTGCGTCCTGCTCAGGTGTGTTTTTGAAACCAGAAAATGACAACGTTTGGTTTTGTGCTTCTTTTTATTACAAATATTGAGTATTAGTTCAATCAATCACTTACCCTCCTTTTGTCTGCACCTTCTCCTCTCACCACCTTGAACTTGACACGGTCTCACCTCTGTGCATACTGCTGATAACTGTGGTGTATGAAGGGAAGCAGCTCTGAGTTTACTCGGATCAATGCTTAAGCTCTTACTATAAGAAAGGTAAACAGGTCTGCATTGGAGGCGTCATTCCTGAGAACAATCGGTGGCTGTTCACGGGTTCCTCCTCCTTGAGTCAAGAAGAGGAGTCCAAATGTCTGAATCTGAAGCTCTTGTTTCATCACATGTTCAAGTAAAGTCATGCACCTTCAATGAACCAAGATTTAAAAAAGAAAAAGGCAGCAATTCAACAAGACAAACATTACATAACTCAATTACTCTTAATTGGATGATGAGTGGTTAATAACTTACATTTATTTGCTCACAGGTCAGACTGGTATGTGTGGGAGTGATAGGTGACTCTGTAGGTTATGATTCATGTGCAGCGCCATACCAGGCGGTCCGATGTGCAGCTGAGGAGTAGTAAAGTTTGGGGTGTGGTTCATACAATCACTCCTTAGATACGTTTAACTGTATCACAGAAGTGATGGCGTTATTTCAGCCTCTGCCTGATTGAAGCCTCAAGTTTAGCATTTTGCCATGTTGGTTTTTGGAAGCAAGAAGGGACAATATCTGGACGCGAGAGTAGCGCTGTAGAGGAGTGACTGTTGGAAAACTCTACGATAAGTCTGGCCGACTTTAAAGGATTTTACAATCTCAATAGCTGTTGAAAATGTGAGGGTATAACCACACACAAGTAACGATAGATTAAAGGAGCTGTATTATCCTCACTTTCACAATTAATGATGTCAGTCTGGGACACCTACAGAGTAGTGTTGCAAGATGTGTAGCTCATAAACCTCCTTACTTATCTGATACTGACGTCAGTAAAGTTCCTCATTTCAGCCTCTGCCTGAAACGCTTCATTTCAGCTACTGTCCCTTTAAGACCCCCCCTCCCCACGTGCCCACTCTCATCTGATTGGCCAGCTCTGTTTGCAGTGGACATGTAATGGCAGGGACATTTGAGTGAGCTTCCTTGTGGGCAGAGCCTGACGTCAGGTTCTGGAAAAGTCTCCTTCAGAGCAGCAGGAAACCACATCCAGGGATTACGCTGACAATTGTTTATCTTATGTTTAAAAAACACAATATTTGTATTAAAGCATGGATCAGATCTCCTTTAAACAGTTTTGCTACTATAGAGAGTGGAGAGCCAAAACAACACCAATTTATACCAGAGACTGTAAAGAACAAGGACATAGGTGTTTTTGGTACCAAATGGTTCTGGGGACTTTTTGAAGGGGAACGATCCACAAGGGAGTTTCCCCAAAACTAGACTCCATGGGGACTTTTTTCTGTCTGCATTTACACCGCCGTGTTACCTACTCTGAATCTGGAGTAATGGTTATTAGATCCTGCAGTGTAAAATCAAAAAAAGGGGGGATGGTTCCAATAGTTCCTCGGGACTATTAAAAAGTTCATGCGGTCCAAAAATGTCCATAGTCTCATTGACCTCACCCATTGGTTTCTTAAGAGAGGTTTCTTAGCCGGAAGCTAGCAGTTGCCATATTGGAAATACAGATTCTTCCAAACTTAGATATTTATTAAACATGGACATCCCAATTACATTGGACAAACTAGACACATTGTTTGAGTGCCTTTGCACACATGTTAATTCCACAGGAGGCTTTTTGTCAATCTATTAAGTGACAATAAGGTGGCGCTGGGACGGGCCTCCTGGCAAACAGCTCCAACACACCCACCTGTCAGTCAAGTCAACCACACCCCTAATCATGCATCTTTATTCATAACTATGAGCTTTAATATTGTATAATCATTAAAAAATACATCACCTCCTGAATTAAGAAATTAGCTTTAGAGACCAAAACTGTTTTCGAACCGGGCTGTACATGTAAACATGTTAACTCCTGCTTTCAAAATGGACATTAGGAGTTCCCACATGGGACTTCCTTGGCCTTTTGAGACTTGAGATAGCTTGTTGCACTTCCTTTCATTTTTCTAGAATTCAAGAATTCACTTAGCGAACGTATTTATCCAAAGCAACGTACATCAGAGAGTAAGAACAACACAAGTGAGGATCTAGAGAAACAACGTCAGGAAGTGCAAACAGACCGCTTTAAGGCCAATCGGACACCCAGGTGCTGACAGGAAGTGACCAGAGGCAACGTCGACAGCAGCTCTTTAGAGCATCAAAACCATCCTAAATATAATCACCATCATCATCATCATCATCATCATCATCATCATCATGAAGGTGGGTTTCCATAAAGAGCTGGGTCTTTAGCTTTTTCTTAAAGGTGCAGAGGGACTCTGCAGATCACATGGAGTTTGGTAGTTTCATTCCACCACCGGGGGGCGACAGAGGAGAAGAGTCTAGTCAGAGACTTAGGAAGGTTGTGAAGGTTGGGTCAGACGCCTTTCATTGGCAGAGCGTAGTGTGGGGGAGGGAGTGTAGACCTGGAGGAGACGTTTTTGTCGCTGTTTTGTAAGCGAGCAGCAGAGTTTTAAATTTGATGGGAGCAGTAACTGGGAGCCAGTGTAAATGTTTGCCTACACTCTAGTATCGCCACAGTGTCCAACACCAACATCCTGTGTTGACTGAGTTGAAGGATGTGCAATGTTGAAATCAATATTTAAGAAACTCTAAATGACTCATGAAACTGTTCAACAACAAAGCTTTTACTTGAGGAAATATTGTCTTGAGGCTGACAATGTGGAGACTTTTTGATGCTGTTCTGCACATTCCTACTCAGTAATTCCTCTAGATTACTTTGACATCCGGAATTAATTTATCAATCAATTTCACAGTTAAAGGAGCAGTATGTAACTCTGACTCCTAGTGTTCAAAATGGGTACTGCAGTCTAAATTCTGAACATCATAGAGAGCTGTCTTCCCCCCCCCCCCCCCTCTCTAGAGTCCATGCTCACACAGGTCACCATGTGGTGGACTCTGAAGCTTCAGTGTTTATCCAGCTCTGCATGGGTCTGTAAACCTTTCTGTGTTCTAACCTCTCTCCATTTTTCAAAAGCATCTCCAATATTGATCCTAGTTTGAGCACGTTTCACGTCCAAAACGGCCGTGTCAGGGTGCCTTAAAACCGCCTACCTTCAGAGTGGAAAATGTAATTTCCCCTCATGGGATTAATAAATCTTCTTAAGAGAGATCTTCTTCTTATTATTATTAAAATGAAAACAATACCCCAAAAACTAGGAAATGTAGATATATATAATTTGAAACAATTGCTTGAATTTTTTAATTAACTTTTATTATTATGCCCAGGGAAATATTCTCATTGAGATACAAGATCTCTTTTTCAAGAGAATCCTGGCCAAGAATGCAACGTGGCAATGTGGATTTTGCAATGTTGCAGAATCATCTGAACTAAGTGAATCTCAGGCTTGTTTTTTTATTCAGCGTGTAATTCAGAAATCAGGGCAGGTGAATATGTGAGGAAAATATGATAAATCAAGTACAGATGGAACGTTACAGAGGACGTTGTCTCTGTGTTTAACCCTCAGAGTAGCTACACACTAAGCCCTTACCAACATGGCTAACATGAGAGTTTTAACTTGACGCTCTGAAGGGCAGAGACGTGAGGGATGATCTGATAGTCCTGTGGAGGACATCCCTGCAGCAGGGTTAATACCGCAGGCTGTCTGATGTCTAGACGGAGCAGATAGCATCAGTTTGTGGTTCCCCTGCAGCACAGAGGAGCCTCAAAGAAGGTTGTCTGACACTTAATGTCCGGTCAGCCACAATGAACAGGAGCCATTAGTTTAAAAATGCTTTAAGTTCAGCGCAGGAAGTCTCTAAAAAGTTTCATGAAAATTTGTATTTTTCCAATATACTTCTGACAACACATTTATCGTCTTCATATTTTGTTTTCTGACCTCTAAAAGAACTTTCTATTTATTTTCCCCCCTCCCTGTCGTACAATATGTAATGAAACAATAGACTGTAAATATTAATGGGCAAAGCCTGAGTGACGTCCCCCGTCTGTCCCTGCAGGGGGCGCTGGAGTCCCATCAATGGCGGTCTCCATGCTGGAAATGCTGTCTCAGTCTAACTTTCAGTCAACCTAACGACAGGCTGAGAGCTGGAGCTGAGGCGGGTTTTAAACCTCCTGACAAACCGTTACACCGCGCCCACCTGTCAATCAGGTCAGCTACACGCCTTATTGTGAATAACTCTTATCCTTCATCAAATCAAAACTGATGAGTCATCAAAACATTCACCCCCCGTACAGTGTGTGTCCATCGAGACATGAGATAATCACACCTATTTGGTTTTTTGAACCAGGCTGTAAACATGTTAATCTCTGCTGTAAAAACAGGCTTTTTAGAATGGGTGTGTATGTGACTTCCTGTGCTTCTGCAGCCAGCCTCTAGTGGACACTCCAGGAACTGCAGGAATTTTGCACTTCATCATCGGCTTTATGAGACATTTTAGCAACAGTCTATCATGGTCAGCAGTGATTGCTTATGATGACACCTGCTTCTGATTGTTCGGCCAGAAGATCTCATATTTTTACCCCGTGTTGTGAAACGTCTGCCTGTGTGTGGCAACGTGTACCGACATTTTGACAGGGTGCATTGGAAATAAAGTTAGCAAATTAAGATGCTTACGTTGATTACTTACCCGTTTTTCTGCAGAAACATTGTGAAATTCTTTCCTTTCCCACTCACAAGTTCTGCATTGTTTTTTACAGGTGTGGTGACACAAAGTGTGGCAGAGGTGAAGGACTGTACTTCAAGAGATTTTAAGAAATTAGACAAAGATCTTATATAGGCAACACAACGTCAGAGCATTTACGGTGGAAGACGATGAAAGACTCAAGGTGTGTGCCTCGAGTGTTAATATTGAAGTCCACTATAGGGTGTGAAGTATTTGTGTTTTTAAAGCACTTGGTTGATAATGTGATTATAACGATGACTGATAATTCACTTGTATATGGTTTCAGAGAGGTGAGCTTCCATCTTAGATTCAGATAACAGAGTCAGGCCTTCCTCAGAGCTCAGACTACGGGAGTTTTGGGACAATTTAAACCCGACTCACCCCTATAGACATTCTGGTTCCTACCTACACATTCACACACTGATGGTAGAGGCTGCTGAGTGAAGAGTCCATTAGTATTAACTCATCCATTCACACACTGATGGTAGAGGCCGCTGAGTGAAGAGTCCATTAGTATTAACTCATCCATTCACACACTGATGGTAGAGGCCGCTGAGTAAAGAGTCCATCAGTATTAACTCATCCATTCACACACTGATGGTAGAGGCCGCTGAGTGAAGAGTCCATCAGTATTAACTCATCCATTCATACACATTCACACACTGATGGTAGAGGCTGCTGAGTGAAGAGTCCATCAGTATTAACTCATCCATTCACACACTGATGGTAGAGGCCGCTGAGTAAAGAGTCCATCAGTATTAACTCATCCATTCACACACTGATGGTAGAGGCCGCTGAGTGAAGAGTCCATCAGTATTAACTCATCCATTCATACACATTCACACACTGATGGTAGAGGCCGCTGAGTGAAGAGTCCATCAGTATTAACTCATCCATTCACACACTGATGGTAGAGGCCGCTGAGTGAAGAGTCCATCAGTATTAACTCATCCATTCATACACATTCACACACTGATGGTAGAGGCCGCTGAGTGAAGAGTCCATCAGTATTAACTCATCCATTCATACACATTCACACACTGATGGTAGAGGCTGCTGAGTAAAGAGTCCATCAGTATTAACTCATCCATTCATACACATTCACACACTGATGGTAGAGGCCGCTGAGTAAAGAGTCCATCAGTATTAACTCATCCATTCATACACATTCACACACTGATGGTAGAGGCTGCTGAGTAAAGAGTCCATCAGTATTAACTCATCCATTCATACACATTCACACACTGATGGTAGAGGCCGCTGAGTAAAGAGTCCATCAGTATTAACTCATCCATTCATACACACGCTGATGGTAGAGGCTGCTGTGTAAAGAGTCCATCAGTATTAACTCATCCAATCCATGAGCAGAGCTGCGGGAGCAATTCAGGGTTAACTGTTTTGCCCAAGGACACATCGGACATGTTGCTGCAGGGGATCGAACCCCCAACCCTCTGGTTGATAGACAACGACATACCGACTGAGTCACAGCCGCGCCCTAAATTTAAGGTCAAAATCTCCACTCGGGTTCTCGCTGTAGAAAAGACAACCCATGCTTACCACTTTTGTTTTTTCTCAGTGCAGAGCATCACTACAGCAGGTTGTAGTCAGTCAAACTAACAAACTCAGACATGGATTTATGTCTGAGTTTGTTAGCTTGATGCTATCACATACTGGTAAATGCCATTAACTGGCTAACATAATTAGCATCCCGATAGTTTTAACTTAAAATAGAAATAAACGTTTTTAAATAGCATACCTAACAAATAACACCACTTGCCCTTAATATACTAAAAATATTGATTGAGTTCATGTTCCCAGTTGGAACGAGGGATGTAAACGAGAATTTCCTTTTTCTCCACTTCATCGTGGTACAAAGAGGAGGACACGTCAAAGAGACATTCTTGTTGCTCTCTCCATAACTCTGCACCAGTTTCTCCTCCTTTACCTCCCTGCCATGTTTACTAGTGTGCAGCTTCCTGTTTGGTGCTGGCGAGGCCGCTCCTATTGGTTGTTGACAAGACAAGAAAAATACATAAAACACTTCAGATTGCGTTTTATGATCACTTTCAATTCCCTTTTAAATGCTGTTGTGTGTTATTTCATGGGGGCCTAACTTAAGGGCACACTCACACTAGGCCCTGACTCAGTGCAATAGAAGTATCTGCAGGACCAAACCAACATGTTAATCAGCTTTTAAATTATTTCATAACTCACGATTTAAATGTTCAGCTGCGGTTATGACACATACTTTGAACATGTGTGACTGATCAACAGCTCCTTCTGGACATATTCTTCATGAGCCTTTTCACCACACAGTTACCTGCACGTGCACCCGCAACATGAGCTGACATGAAATTCATGGCAACAACTGTTTCCTCATTAACGGGACGCATTTCAACCCGTTGAGTCATCAGTGGATCTTCCCCTTTTGATCAATATGCATACCTGAGACTTACCTGAGATTTTACACAAGTTTAATGACAGTCTGTACGAATTTGCAAGGATTTTAATTTAGTGATCATCTGCATAACATATTTTTAACCTTAACATATATATATATATATATATATACATATATATCTATATATAACATATTTATAACCTTGTTTTTTGTGCTCTTGGGTCACAGCCGTTTGAAAGCCAGTGACAAATGATGGGAAGAGAAAAGGAGCCAAAATCTCTTAAGTTTATTTACAAACACATAAATTAACCAATTTAACAAGCATTGTGAGAAGTGGAAATCAGTTAACCAGTTGTTTAAGGGTGTATGCATGAGTGAAAGATGAGTGAGGTGTGAAAGAAGAGCATTAGGGAGCAGCCTCTCTCTGTGCACTGGACTCCATTGGATTGGAAACACTGGCCCAAGTGCTCCCAGTCCACACACTCACTAGCACCTAAGGGCGCACTCACACTAGGCAAAGTTATCCCGTACTGTCCTTGAGCACTGATTGCCCCCCCTCCTCATTCCCCCGCTGGTCTGCACTCACACTGCTCCAGGACGAACCGGGCCTCAGCACGGTTACCTCTTGTACATTATGTCGTAATACAACACATGCATT
>NC_083625.1:485119-510119 GCF_963584025.1 Labrus mixtus
CTGAAGATAGCATATAAGAAAGATATCAGCAGATATAAAAGAATCACATTTTTCTCTTCCTCACATCAATATTGGCATCGGCCCCAAATATCTCATATTGGTCTGGCCCTTATTTTAAGCAGCAGTGTTTAGTAACAAACGTTTTAGGAGTTTTTTAGATATAAATGTAAAACCTGAACCTTTAAACCAACCTGATGGTCCTGCATAGTCTCAGATATAAAAACCAAAAACTTGGAGCAGAGATTTATGTTTGACTCATGAGATTTGGGTTTGTTTGGTCTTCAGATGTCATTATTTCCCATCATGCCTCTGTACCAGACTAAACATACTGCCCGCAGACAGTCGACCGTTTCTTAATACCTGTGAACTCATCGTGTGCTGAATCTCCTCAGTGACTCTCTCTCTGTTTACGTCTCACCTGTCTGGAAAAACAGGGAAAAAAACTTAAAACGGTGAGATCATTTTGTGGTGAGCGAAGAGCTCTGATAGCAGGTCTGCAAATCTGCCCCCGGACACCCAGAAAACTCCATCCCCCTCCGTCCGCCTCCGCCCCGCCCCGCCCCAGTTACTGCGAGCTGAACTTGAGATGGAGCGTTTCTGTGTTGTGGGACAATATGGAACAAAGAATGACAGGAAACAAGAGACAGAATAGGACAGCACGAGACAGAGGGGATTGTTAACCTGAATGTGAGGATGTTACCGTTCAGCTGTAACCCACTCTTTCCAGACATGATTTATGGAAGCACAGTGTTTCCCAAACTTGGGGTCCCGGCCCCATCAGGGGTCGCATAGAATTCAAAAAGGGGTCACCTGAAATTTGTATTTATTGATTATTAAGATATATATCCATCCATTATCTATAACGCTTGTCCCGTTCAGGGGTCACTGGGGGGCTGGAGCTGATCCCAGCTGTCATTGGGCGAGAGGCGGGGTTACACCTTGGACTGTTCACCAGCCAATCACAGCTGACATTTAGAGACAGACAACCAGCCACACTCACATTCAGAGAGTTAACCTAATGAGCATGTCTTTGGACTGTGGGAGGAAGACGGAGAACCAGGAGAGAACCCACACATGAACGAGGAGAACATGTAGACTCCTCACAGAGAGACTCCTGAAGGACGGGGATTCAAACCAGGAACCTCCTCACAGAGAGACTCCTGAAGGACGGGGATTCAAACCAGGAACCTCCACACAGAGAGACTCCTGAAGGACGGGGATTCAAACCAGGAACCTCCACACAGAGAGACTCCTGAAGGACGGGGATTCAAACCAGGAACCTCCACACAGAGAGACTCCTGAAGGACGGGGATTCAAACCAGGAACCTCCTCACAGAGAGACTCCTGAAGGACGGGGATTCAAACCAGGAACCTCCACACAGAGAGACTCCTGAAGGACGGGGATTCAAACCAGGAACCTCCACACAGAGAGACTCCTGAAGGACGGGGATTCAAACCAGGAACCTCCTCACAGAGAGACTCCTGTCAGACGGGGATTCAAACCAGGAACCTCCTCACAGAGAGACTCCTGAAGGACGGGGATTCAAACCAGGAACCTCCTCACAGAGAGGCTCCTGTCAGACGGGGATTCAAACCAGGAACCTCCTCACAGAGAGACTCCTGAAGGACGGGGATTCAAACCAGGAACCTCCTCACAGAGAGGCTCCTGTCAGACGGGGATTCAAACCAGGAACCTCCTCACAGAGAGACTCCTGAAGGACGGGGATTCAAACCAGGAACCTCCTCACAGAGAGACTCCTGAAGGACGGGGATTCAAACCAGGAACCTCCTCGCTGCCTTTCCTCTTTCGTCCAAAATAATAAACATGAAAAAGCCTAAAAGTGCTCTAGAATTAGAGATGCAGTTAGTGTGAAAGTTTCAACCAAACCCGATACCAATGTTTGAAAAAACAATTTATCTGAATGTCGATTCCCAAGGTTCATGAAGCAGCAGGACGAAGCCATGCAGTTACAGATTCAATAATAAAAGCGTTGTTGTCACGGCGCCCAGATCGCCTGTTGTGTAATCAGGGAAATATGGTCATTCAGTTTAAAACGGTTTAGTCATTATTACACATGATAACAATATGCAGACGACACACAGATTAACCCACACAGTGGATTTTGTCCAGCGGGCAGTAAACTCTTCATTCCTCTCTGTGTGGTGAAGCCAAAACACGCCTCCTTATCTCGCCATAAAGCAGCGCCACCGTCTCAAATCTGTGGGATCATAGCAAAAAAAGTTGTGTTTTTGTTTAGTTTAGTTTTCAATCAGGGACAGTGTACAAAAAAAACATTATTCTCAGAAGAGAAGAGATGCTTTGTACCAGATTTAGCTAGCTAGCTAATTTCCATCTGTTGTCCCTGTGCAGGTGATGGCACGAGCAAGGGACGAGCATGGAAAGGCTAGAAAGGGGGGGAGTCTGTTTTGTGTTTTCTTGAAGATGTTGTTGTGTGGTGACAAAGTGCAGGCGTTTCACAATTGTATCACCTGCATGCATCAGAGAGAGAGAGAGAGAGAGAGAGAGTGTGTGTGTGTGTGTGTGTGTGTGTGTGTGTGTGTGTGTGTGTGTGTGTGTGTGTGTGTGTGTGTGTGTGTGTGTGTGTGTGTGTGTGTGTGTGTGTGTGTGTGTGTGTGGCACTATAACACATGAATGGATGGATGCCATGTTGACAGAGTGGAAACTCCCACTCTGCCCCATAAAGCAGAACTGAGCTGATAAGAAGCCGTTTGTTATCGGGCTGCAGGATTCATAGCCGAGCAGTTATACATGTTCTCCAATTATTAACTGACTGAGTCTCCACACTGAGATATTCTCTCATCACACGGAGAGTGTCCGTCTGACAGTTTGCTTCCAGGACGCCCTGCACGGCGCCAGCGTCTTTTCTTAAGTTGTTTCCAACGAGTAGAGAGCGTTCACAGCAGCAAGCGGCCGCCTGGAAAAAAAAAAGCGCAGAGCCCAGCAGAACGCTCTGAAGCGCTCAAGTTGATAATCTGTTGACATCACCGGCGCTCTTTTCCAAATGTTTGATATTCCCCGTATAGTTTAGTCTCCTACAGGTCGAGTCTTGTCTCCTCATCCTCCTCGCTCCGTGTCTGATCGGAGAAATAAAACGATCTCAAATATAAAACATGCAGTAAAAAGTTACAGAGCAGTGTCGGTCACACAGCGGACTGTTGTCAACATACTGTCGTCATGGAGACAGGACGGACGTGCAGCACTTTTCTTCTCAGTGCACAAACGCTTCATGCAAGATCTCCAGAGCGCACAGTCAGCGCTTTTCTGTCAGGTGCCTTAAGGACTCAACGTTATGCCCCGCCCTCTACCTTAAGATCAGGAGGAAACACTTAACGACACATCAGTTACTCTGGAAGTTCTGTTTCATGGGACTTTAAATATGACTGATGTTTGTGCTTACTATGAGAGTCATGCTGTAGTTTTCTCTTTGTGAAGGGAGGAAGATCATTCTTTTTTTCCAAAGTTTTTTGCCTCTTTTTTTTTTTTTTAGCATTTTTGAAATCTGGGATGTTTTGCTGAGCATGTGTGCAAAGTTAGCGACTTTCAAATCTATAAATAACGACGTGTGGTGGAGTTAGAGGATCACTCACAGGAGGATTGTTGGTGAAATTCTGTTATCTTCAGCATTGCTTCAAACCGATTTAAACTTTACATGCATCTTGTCTGTTCAAGAAACTGCAGCAGCACCCTCCGTTGTACTCTGCTGACCTTTCTCTGCAACATTTCATCCTCTCATGTACAACACAGTCATAAAGTCGGGGGAACTTTGGGAGTCAGTCAGAGAGCTCAGGGTGACAGGCCAAGGGCGAGCACAGCGTGTAACCTCTGCCAGCGTCCCGGCAGGCAGCACAGGCCCCGCTTGTGTCCCGTCCTGAAAAGGCACACAGGAGCTCTCAGTGAGAAGAAAACAGAGAGGCTGTTTTTTTGTTGTCTTTTTTCTTTTTTCCTGCAGTAAATAGCCCCAGACTTTAATTTCACCGAGTACTCAGATTGCACCGACGACAAGGAAGGTTTGAGTTCACCTGCAGCAAACGATGGCCGTCTATCGGCCCGGCAGGTGCTATGGAGGAAACACACACAGACGGATCAACACATGGATAAATGCAGTTGATCATATGAACACTAGACGTGTAACATATGAGAGAATCTACAATGATGAATTTGCGATAACGGCATGATTTGTGATGCATAAAAATGAATCCTGCATTTGAAGAGAAGCTTACAAAAGATGTTTTTGACATTATTTAAACTTCTTAAAGTGCACAAATAGAATTGACCCCCAGGCTGCAGAGCCTCCACGCTCTCTGTGTGTATGAATATCCATCGTCAGATTATTAACAGGAGGACGATGAGAGAGGGTTTGTGTTGATGGCGCTGGCGCTGGAATCAGTGCTTCAGAATGAACGTGTTGACACAGACTCTCTCTCGGCTGCTTTGTGCCCTCTGGACACGACCTCGAGCACCATCAGCACCTCGTTAGGTCATTTGTCCCGAAGTCAGCGGATTGAGGCCGGGACTTCAGTGCTCACCAGGATCCCTCTGAGGGGGCGCAATTCATACAGTTATTAAATCTGTTTTAAACCCAGAAGGCCCGGAGGTTTGAGACTCTTTTCTGAGGACGCCTGGCAGAGACAACACATCAGTTAAAGATTAAAAAGACAACAACAACAACTAGCTACTACAGACTCCAAGCACAAGGGGAGCAGACCAAATCCAACACAAGTACATCTGATCGTCAGAAGTCAGAGGACGTTCAGACTTTTAAAAGGCTTTAAAATGTTTCCACTCACTAACTTATCATAGCAAAAATGTTCTACAAGTTCTGCATATTTTAAGGAGCAGAAAAAGGAGAACGCTTTTTGTGTTTTTCAGTCACTGACCACATTTTTACTGATGCTGATTTGGTCAAATAACTTAAATGTAATAATCAAATCGAGTATGGACGTTTGTGTGTTGGTGACTAAACGTTTAACCTTCTTCACCCTCGCTTGTCGGCACCAAAATAAAAAGTCATTTAAATGTATTATTAATATTTCAATTTTTCGGCCCTCAATGCTCCTCAAACGTTTTGCTCAAACTGCACCGCAGCCACTGACCACTAGTCGTGGCTTAGCCATAGACGGGCTGTATCTGTGGTTTGATGGACCTGCTCGTCCCGCTCTACCACCCGGATGTAAACAAGCACAGTGATAGCATCTCGTAGGAGCAGCGTGATTCAGCTGTATTTAGATTTAGTAAACAGAGACAAAGTAGCATGTAGGCTGTGTCAGGGTTAAACCGGCTAATCGTCCTCAGCATTCAGCACAGACATGTGGATGTTAAACCACAAGCTAGCGCTGTTAGCACTGCTAATGTTAGCCACATTCAGCTAACTATCTTACATCGTTTACCAGCAGACTTTATGAATGCGTTGTGCTCAATTTTGAATGTTTTCTGAGTGTTTTCTAACCTTTAGACTAATCTGTTTTCTTAGTCAGTTAATGGGAAATCTAAATTCAGTTCCGTCTAATCCAGGTAACAAAGTTAAACCGTTCTCCATCATAAATGTGCTGATTTACATCCCCAGTAAACATCTGTGTCAGACAGGTCATCAGTCACATCAGATTGCAGATTCCAAACTTATATCACTTCCTTTTGTATTATTTAGTTCATATGACTGTATGGAGTGTTCTCTTTTGTTTGGACTCGTTCCAGTCCCTCCTCCCTGCTTGTCGTCCTCTCTTTCATGCTCGTGTTGTTTGCGTTGTGACTGACGGATCACATTTGTCTGTTAGGTCTATTTTTACCTGACAGTGTTTAAGTTTCGCTGCATCGTTCTCATGCCTCCGCCTTTGTTTTGACTCGGCTGAAAGACGCTTTTTTTTTTTTTCTGTTCGTCTTCATGCATCAAATCACTTCAGTCAACCACACCCATGGAGGTGTGTGTGTGTGTGTGTGTGTGTGTGTGTGTGTGTGTGTGTGTGTGTGTGTGTGTGTGTGTGTGTGTGTGTGTGTGTGTGTGTGTGTGTGTGTGTGGAGGTGTGTGTGTGTGTGTGTGTGTGTGTGTGTGTGTGTGTGTGTGTGTGTGTGTGTGTGTGTGTGTGTGTGTGTGTGTGTGTGTGTGTGTGTGTGTGTGTGTGTGTGTGTGTGTGTGTGTGTGTGTGTCTCTCTCTCTCTCTCTCTCTCTCTCTCTCTCTCTCTCTCTCTCTCTCTCTCTCTCTCTCTCTCTCTCTCTCTCTCTCTCTGTGTCTCTCTCTCTCTCTCTCTGTGTCTCTCTCTCTCTCTCTCTGTGTGTGTGTGTCTCTCTCTCTCTCTCTGTGTCTCTCTCTCTCTCTTTCTCTCTCTCTCTCTCTCTCTCTCTCTCTCTCTCTCTCTGTGTGTGTCTCTCTCTCTCTGTGTGTGTGGTCTCTGCAGCAGAGATTCTTTAGGGTAACGGCTTGTGCACGTCTAAAGGAGCATCTGTCTGCTTCAACGACTCTGAATGACACACACACACACACACACACACACACAGAGCAGTTCATCAGGATTAGGAGAAGATAATGCCGTTCACTTAAACTACCTGCAGTTTATTTTCTTGTGCTCGCCTCCACTTGTCCAGTCCTGTTTCTTAAAAAACACATTTCCACACCTTCATGTCTCTAGCAACATGTGCAAACAACAACAACGACAAACTGTCATCAGATTGTCATTTAAACTTTTGGATTATTTTGATGCAATGAGTTTGCATGTGACTCCATCTTTTAAAACAAAACGATCAGTACGTTTTCATCACCTGCAGAAAGTTGCTCTAACATGTTTTAAGAGGTGAAAGTGTTTCTGCAACCTACGTTAACTTTTCTTTTTTCTCTTGAAGAAAATAAAACCAAAAGTTTCTTGTTTGTTTTCTGGTCTTAATTTTCCCTCCGTGTGTGTATCAGCATCATAAGCGCTCAGTCAACGATGGTTTCCTCAGGAAACAAACACAGAGTGGTGCATCTGTCTTTATGTCAAATAAATCATCTCTGTGATCACATCTGATTATTTTCAGACAGGAAGTTCATAACCAGCCGGGAAGCTTTGAAAGTGGAAACCAATGATAGTCATCGAAATGTGTCAGGAAGGAATACGGAAGATTAATAACATCGATTCTATGATCCTGTGTGTGACATACATCTGTGTCTGAATCAGGATTTGAGTCAAAGTTTTGTTCTTTGCATCCTCTTTACTTGATGTGTGCTGCGTTGTTTTATGCTTTTCCACTTCCTGTGGCTTGTCTAATTTCTGATCATTTTAAACTCAGACGAGTCCTCTCGTCTAAAGTCTGGGGAAACACTCAGAAACATTTATTAAACACGTCTGAAAGAGTCAGGGTCACAGCGGGTAAACCATCTCAAATGGGTTTGCCAAGATTGGCTAGCGTTAGCCGTGTTAGCACAGCCAGCCTTTCGCTCGAGTGGTTATGAGCCAGTTAAACCTGAAACAACCTGCATACAACTTTATCTCTGTTTACTAGATTGAAAACAGCCGAACGGCTCTGCTCCTGTGAGATGCCGTCCATTCAGCGTGCTCGTTTACATCCGGGAAGTAGAGCATGACGGACGTCGCCATTCATTGAAGCTACAGCCCGGCTAGTTGGAGGGCAGCTGTGTTACAGTTTAGACGTAGAAGAGAGGTAGCAGGCCTGAATGATAAACATTTTGATCATAACTAGTAAATCTGGTGCAGACTGTCGAGGGTGCCGGACATCGTGCACATCCTTAGTTTGCATCTTCTTCTCTTGTCCTAAATGAAACTAAATGTCACATCTGCGTCGTGTTGTGCAGGGAGAGCTTCGTGCTGGTGTTAGGTTTTGAAAAAGTCCACGATGATGACTGCGCTTTTCATGACGTTGACTGCACTGTGTCTTTAATCCACACCAAACACAAGTCTAGTTTCTGATCACTGATTTAAAAAAACGGGGGGGGGGTGTCACATTCATCTGACCCTCTTCTGGTCCTGGCTGTTTGTCGGGGCACTGAGCTCCACTTCAAAACAGGAATGTGAGATATGAAGGAGGGGAGGATGATGGTGGAGGAGGGAGTCCTGGTATCAGCTTCTCTAAGAACTTTTATCATTTTATTCATATTTTCTCTCTCTATGTATTTGTCTCTACTTGGTGGATTTCACTTTTGGGTCGAGTGGTTCTGTGCAATGTCACAGCCACCTTTTCTCAGTCTGCAGCACATTCATCTCACAATGAGCTCGTAGCTGCTTCTGCTGCTGAAAATGTCTCCACAGCTTTTCACCCTTTTTACCTTCGTTTGATTGTTAGGTTGACTTTTACATGTTTTTACAGAAATTGTTTTAACTTAAAGAGGACAGAATTTCTCCAAAGAGGAGGAAGAGAATGACTCCTATACACAAAGAACCATAAAGTAGATAAAAACGCTCTGAATCCTCCAGACAGAGAGGGACTTCACTGCAAAAACTAAAGCCCTACCGACTGACTCTGTCTCATATCTGGTCAAAAATATGGTAATACTCTTAATGAAAGCCACATTGACCAGACAAGTCCAGATAAACATCTCATTTTGAGATATTATAAGTGAAAATGCTGCCTGAATAAGTTGTATTATTTCTACTTTAACGCATTCCAAGTGAGTAAATCTTCATTTTTCACCTGTAAAAACCTGAAATGAGATGTTTTTGGGTGAATGAGGCTTCCAATAAGCTTAATCAGATATTTTTGGGCTTAGTAGGATTTGAGTTTTTGGAGTGTTTGTGGGTTCAAAATAGAGTAGAATAGACTTTATTGTCATTGCACAAGAGTACAACGAAATTTACTGTGCTATACCTGGAATATAAAAATGTAAATATATAGAATAAAAACAAATATATACATATACACATGTGTATATATATACCTACACAAGTACAGTAGAAAATATCCAAACACACAATCATCATTAGTTTGTAATTAAATGTGTAAACAAAGCAGGTCGAGGCAATATTGCAATATTTGTCCCATTATTTGTGACCATAAAATGAGAACCGTGATGGAAAAGGAAGATGCACTTAATCCTCAATGAAATGCTCATCTGAACCTCTACCACACCAGGTTTAGGTTCCAGGTCTTGTTTATCGATCCAGACTCAGAGAAGAGGTCTGGCTCCATCTTTATCCCTGCTCTCTCTCTCTTTCAGACTCAGCTGGAGCTGGACAAATACTTCCCCCACACCGGCGCTCCTCTCCTGACTCTCCCGCCCGACCTCACGGACAAGAAGTACAGACGAGAGAGCGCCTCTGTGGTGGACGAGTACTTCTCCGAGGACAAACCCGCCACGCCGTACAGCCTCAACATCAACGTCATCCTCCCCAGCACCACCCACCTCCGCACGGGCCTCTACCGCTCCAACGCCAAGACCCTGGCGTCGCATCAGATCAAAACAGAGCCCGGGCTGGAGGTGCCCTGCTCCATCCCGAACTCCACAACCCAGGCGCTGCCGGACTTCACCTCGGTGTTCAGCGTCCCGCCCGTCATCAACAACGTCTTCATCAAACCGGAGATGAGTGCTGGAGGAGCGGCGAGCGGGCCTGCAGGGTCTCAGCATCAGCAGCAGCAGCAAAACCTGGGCACAGAGCTTCACATCGGACCCCACCCCCCACAGCCACAGGTCTACCACATGCCCATCACCAGCTGCGCCGACCTCACCATGACTTTGTCCCACACCAGCCCGTCGGCGCACGTCTCCGCAGGCGGCAGGACCATCATGAACATTGGCGGCGTTTCATTGCCGACGGCCAACGGCAACTACCTGATGGCAGAGCACCAGCTGCAGCAGCACCACCACGGTTACTACCAGCACTCCCCGAGCCACACGACGGCCCCCCACAGTCTCCCGCCTTCGCCCCCGAACTCTCAGCCGGGGAGCCCAGACGATCAGGCGGATCTGCTGAGCTTAGTGACGCAAGCTCCGCCTCCTTATCAGCAGCGCCTGGGGGGAATGAAGGTGACGGGGTTGTCCCATCACGCCATGCTGATGACGCACGGCCAGGGCGTGCTCACGGGACCCAAATACAACCGACGGAACAACCCGGAGCTGGAGAAGAGGAGGATCCACTTCTGTGACTTCCAAGGTGAAAAAAAGATCTAACTAAGCCGGAAGTAGGTTTTATGTTTTACAGCCGTTTACTGTAGCTTCCTCTTCCATCCCCCCGTAGTGTGAATAAGTGACAGGTGTCATGACACACCTCCTTGATTTGCTGATCATCGGGGTTGGCCACAGGCCGCCAACTTTTGACCAGCGACACAAATGTAGCGCTACAGACTGCAGAGATGCTTAAACTCTTTATATGTGATGTTTTGATCCAGCAGATGTCGCCCTTGAGCTCCAGCATGAAACCAAAACAACTGGCGCTGCATTGTTGTGTTAGCATGCTAATGCTAGCGATCTTTATTCTGCTCGTATCTTCACACTGCATGTAAATTTACCTGAAATGAGCGTGATCTAGAAACACAGTTAAGCAGTGAGTACAGTATGTTATTCTTCTTTTCTCTAGTCCCTCAATTAAACAACTTTTATACACGAGGGGAGGAGTCAGCCGGCCGTCCGGGCGATGTAAACAAAGTGAAGATAGGACTCTGAAAACTCTGAAAACATCACAGACAGTGGGACTCGGGTGTTACACCCATTGTAGACAGTCATGACTCACAGGGTTATTTTCAGAGGATAAACTTGATTTATATATTTAAGTGTGAAACATCACAGAAAGACTTTAAACGCTAACTCTGCTTCTCTGAACTTTAGAAAATATTTATTTCACTGAACATTGTTAAGAAAACAGGTTGTTTCTTCTGTTGCAATGCTAAGTCTGTTAGCCTGTTAATGGTAATTTCCATCATGTGTTAGCATCATGCTAACACATTACTACACACTACTTCATCCTGGTCCACTTGTGAAAAATGTGATCTGCCTGGAGATGACTGCTCCAGCCTTCACTGCTCATAAAGTCATGGACTGACTATTGTCACAGCCGTGACGTGATCTCATCCCATCAGCAGATTTTCACGTTTTTTTATAAAAGAATGATTTTTTTTTTCTCTCCTTGGATAAACAGCTTTATAGTCGAGGTAAACTCTGTGTCAGGTGAAGACATTTCTGCTGTCAGTCGAGCTCATGATCTCTCTCTCTCTCTCTCTCTCTGATTTCTTTTCAGGCTGCACCAAAGTTTACACAAAGAGCTCTCATCTCAAGGCACACCAAAGGACGCACACAGGTCAGTTAACAGCTCTCTGTCTCTGCAGGTTGATGACTGGAACTACTTTCATTTAATGCTCTCTTGCTTTCTGATTGGTTCTTCTGAATGCATAGCACTAGCACAAGAAAAAGCTTCCTCTAAAATCTTAATAAAGCTTTTATTATAGGGAATCAAAATACGCTTCCCTTTTCCTTACAGTGTAAAGTTTGGTGTTTTAAAGTGATTCTGTACTGGGAGCATTAATCGACTCGGGGATACTGAGGGACTGGCTTTCCTGATTACAGATCCTTTCACAGCCTGACTCAACGTACTTACATAAAGAACAGATTTATATCACTTTTAAAAATGTTAGGCTTCGAAACAACAAACACGAAAATCATCAAAATATGATTATTGTTCCCACACATATACTTCTCTTTTTGTGTCCACATCCTAACTCATCCTAGGATTCAAACCACCAAACATCCAAACAAATCAAACATTGCAAAGTTTGATTTGCATCCTCTTATTTATTTGTATTTTACATATTTTGCCTCGTTGCCAGTTTCGATACACCCACGAACTAAAACAGAGATAAAGAACACAATAAAGACAACACAGAAATGATTTCCTCAGGGTTTTTGTTTTTTTCTCCTCTTGTCCTAACGTGCTCATACCTGTCCGCCGAGCTTCCCCAGAGAGAGACCTGAACAAAGAAAGGGAGGAGGGGAGGAAGGAGGAAAGACGAAAAAAAAAGAGGGAAGACACGCTGTTAAAACCAAGGCCAAACCAGTTACTCCTGCTTTTCAGTCTCTTTTCAGAGGATGGGGGGGGGGGTTAAGAATGGGGAAGGCTGGTTTCGATGTGTTTCCCTTCTGTAAGATGAAACCTGCAGATTCCCAGCAGCCTCAGACCTGGACTTTGGAGATTTACTCGTGCGATAAAGAGGTTAGAGCTCCTCTGGTGTGAAAATAGTGCCGGAGAGAACGAGAGCGAGCACGTGAATAAAACGTGCAAACAGAAACAGATCATGAATAGATAAAACTTTATAGATCCCAGACGGGGAAGTTTGGTTGTTAAACAGCAGGATACAGCGGCACAAAAGACAAATAGACAATATAATATACAGTGAGAACAGTAAACAAGAGAAAATGATAAATCTGTACTTAAAGGTGGAGTCAGTGCAAATGTTCATTACAGCTTGTAAACACAAATCAAACTAAGCCCCTCCTCCAGAAGCTTACACTCACTGCAGGATGTAGTGTGTACGTTTACTGCTTGTACCTACACTGCTAGCTAACGCACGCTAATAGAAGCTAACACAAGCTAACCTCCGGTGTTCATCACCTTCCTGTCCAACAGGAAGTAGACAACTCCAAGTCCACAGGTAAAAGACAACACAAGGTTCACCCTCGTTTTAGAACGAGCTTTATCCACTTGGTGTTTCTCCTCACTCTCATTATATTTTCTCTTCTTTGCTGCTACGTCCACGTCCGTCATATCCACGCCTAAACCCACCTGCTGCGCTGCCATTGGCTGGAAGAAACACACCAGCTTCCTGCCCAGAAACGTCCTGAGTCAACCAAAACATCAAAATCCAGTCAGAGGACAGGGTCTCTGCAGAAACAGTCACCATCACACAAATATGGAGGCCCCAAAGGGATGCCTTAATGGCTCCAATTTTGTCTCTTTCTTATTTTGTAGGAAAAAGACTCTTTAAAGAAGAGATAAATATATGTTGACACTGCAGTGAACTCTTTGAGAACCCTGGCTGCCTTCTTTGAGGACTGCAGCCTCTGTACATGGTGACACATGCACTACCCACTAGGCTACCAGCGCCCCCTATTGCATCATTTCTTATCGTATTGTATCTTACTGTAGCGGATCATATGGTATTCTATTGCATCGTAGCGTAGCACAGTGTAGGAGTGTGTATTTTCTTTCCTATTCTATGAGCATTCCCTCAACCTCCTCTCTTTGTCCTCATCCCTCCCCGGGATAAGAGCAATCGTTAGTAAATTTGCAACTGTTTAGCTTAAAAGCTTAAAAGACCCTGAATTACCCAACATACTCCCCTCCTCTCTATGAATCAGAGCAGCTCTTCCTGCGTGCTGTGTTAAATGTTTACTCATTCTGGTTACTCTCTGAATCTCACAAACAGACTTGAGTTTGTGCTTAAACGGGCTTGCCGAGTCTTGTTTAGCTTTCAGTTGATGATGAGTCATAAGTTAGAAATGTTTACCGTCCTAAACTGCAGGAGTAATGCAGGAATCCGTCACCAAAGTGCGGATATTGCAAAGATGTCGGATCTGATTGTTGTCAGTATTTTATATTTCAAGTGCTGTCCATAGTTTGTGAACTAGATACAAATTGATCTCCCATCACTCTCACTCCCAGTGAGTTTGTGTTTTATCTTTTAGAGAGATCATGGTTATTCAACACCATCGTTATTCTTTGGAGTGCCTCAAGGCTCTGTCCTAGGTCCCTTTTTTATTTTCTATTTATATTCTTCCTTCGAGACAAATCTGCTGCATGTATCCCACAGTTCACTACACCTGTGCATTTAATTTAAGATTCCCAACTCCGGTTTCCGTTTTAGTTTTTTAAACTTTTCATTCTCTGACTTGTAGAAGGTTTTTAAGATTATTAAGGCTTCATGTTTTTACTTTTAGGGTAAGTAAGTTTTCTTTAAAGTTTCAGAAAAAGGAAAAACAATACCCATCACAACACCTGAAGGTCCACCTGAGGATTGAAAATGCAGTTCAAAACTCAAGTTTTTCATTTTAGTCTTGGCTTGGATACATTAAACTCTCTGATAAACGATTAGCTGACTCATCGTGCCTGTTTGTGTCTGCACATTAGAGGATTGCTGAACAGCCAGGGGAAACATTTCTATACATTTTAAAGAAGACAACGTCATAATAACATAAATCTACATGTTGCATCGACACAGTCATCGTGTCTGCTGAGACCATGTCTAATGTTTCCGTTCACTGGCAGTGAGATATGTCGTTTCTCCTGAGGTTACAGTATCAGGAAGTCAGAAAAGACTGCTGTGAATGTTTCATTAAGTATCTGTTTCATCTTTTCTGCAAAGGGAATCCGGTCTCAAAGGCTTAAATCTACTCATCTTGTTTTGGATGAGAGGACACGTTAGCTCATTAGCTTAAATTCTCCCTTTAGAACAAACACTTTTGTGTTGAGTTCATACGTTCATAAACCCTGCTCTGGGGGTCGGATGAGAAGTCCTAACTGATGTGAATGTTTCTATCTGTCAGTGCTATGATCTCTTCAGTGTGTTTACTGCGTCCTACACAATGCATGCCGGGAGTGGCTACGCACAGCCTGCATGAGATGTAGGTCATTAAACGTATTAGTTCGAGGCTAAATTCATATTCCACCGAAATGGGTTGAATTTGGATCATGCTGTGGTGAAACTGTTCTTATCCACAACAGGATCTGAACAGGCTCAACAGGATCGTCTGTGGCAAGTCGATTAACATGCAGCACTGGAATGTAATCGAGTACATTTATGTCAATACTTCTGTACATACTGTGCTGAAGTGTAGATGTCAGATTTTTTAACTTTATTATAGTGCACAGTTCTCTCTCTTTCTCTCTCTCTCTGATTTCTGTCCTTAAACCTTTTCAAAATAACTAACTGATGGTGAAAGATATAGCTTATAACTTCATCTTCTTTCTGTTAATACGTTACCTCTACCTGAATACTTCTTCAGTCCCCGTTCACAACATGTTTGGATCTTTATGTCGACTTGAATGTTATCAGAGGAAACAATCAATCACCTGAGGGCTGCTGCTGCTGCAGGTTATTGTAGTCCATCGATCCTCCTTTGTTAATTTCTCTGCTTTCAAAACAACCCGCTCCTCCCCCCTGCTGCTCAGCGACGGCCTTGACCATGGCCTCAGCGGCCGTTTGAACTCCATTAAAGTCAATGTGCAACCTCGTAATTGTGTTCGTAAACATTGTGTGTAAAGAGTAGAGTACTATCAGCCTGATTAGGGAATCCTTCCAGCCCTCTTCACAAACACTCACTGAGCTGATAAAACTGAGAGGTCCACAAAGAGTTTATGGGCGTCCTGAAAGAGCCTGGAGCCGTTTGTCGAATCAGACACAGGGCTTTTAAAATGTTGTTCTGATACTCCCCATGTGTCACAGTACACGATGTAGAGTCACTGAGAGCATGAATGGAGTGACTGACAGAAATAAAAAGCCACTGTTAGGTTGTAAAAAGCGTGTCATTGTCCTCAGAAATATTCACATTTAGGTCTGCGGTCATGGACTTTTTTACTCACAAGATACGTCAAGAACCTTTTTTTGCTCATTTAAAACTGGATCTTTGAAGTCATCCGACATCTCGATGCTAATAAAGAAACACGCTGAATTCATGTTAGCAGCTTAGTTAGCTCAGCTTGCAGTTTTTAAGAAAAAAAAACAAAACCCAGAGAGCCTTTAAAGAACACAGATGTACAGTATGTACAGTGTGTAACCTCCACCACCAGGGGGCCCTCAATCAAAACCAAAACAAAAGAAGACGTCGAGGCTGGTGGGGAATAATTGGGAATAAACCCAATAGGGTTCTTCAGGCTGGAGGACAGTGAAAGCATGGTATATAGATAGATGGTTGTGTTGGTCTGACCCTTTAGCAGCTTGTTTAGCAGTATATACTCGTCAAGTGTGTTTGTTCTGTGTGTGTGTGTCGTATTTCACCTGCTTGTTTGCTAGCCCTCAGGGATAATAGTCTGAGGGAGGCGGCTGTGCTTTGACCCCGACTGAGCCGCTATACAGCAAAACCAAACACACCTGCAAGTCGAGAGCTTCAACACACACACACACACACACACACACACGCACACACACACACGCACACACACACACACACACACACACACACACACACACACACACACACGCACACGCACACGCACACACACGCACACACACACACAGAGTGGTTAACTCCAGAAACAGGATATTGTCCTGATGGCAGACTGGAGCACTTCAGAGCCTCTGATGTGGGATTCAGGTGCTTGTTGGGTTATAAAAAAAAGGGCTTCTCGGGTTAAATGTGGCCAATAAAAAGAGATCCACACACGTTTTGTGTTTGTCCTTTTTAATACCTTTCTCTCTGGAAGTGACGATTCTTTCGCCCAATCAACGGTCTACAGTGTGTCTAGCTCCACCCTTTAGGGTCGGATCAGTACGCTTGGCACCCCAACATAAGGGAAGCAAAAAAGTAGGACGGTACTGTTCGGTTATTTTGGTACCAATTCAAACTATTGACAGTAGAAACTATAGCACGACCGATGAATCGGCTGGCCAATAATCTCGGCCGATATCAGCATATGCAGTGACTCTGGGTATCGGCTAATTTTATTGCAGATATGCACCGATATTACTCGATTTATTCACCAGTCAAATAGCATTTAATTTGAGTTTCATTGTTTTACATTAGCAGTTCTCTTTCACCAGCAGAGGGCGTGTGTTTCTATATCTATCTCTACAGATCCAGGTAAGATATCAGCCGATATATCGGTATCTGTTTTTTTTTTTTTTGCCCCAAATCGATAGCAGTAATCGCCCCAAAAATCTCATATCGGTCCGGCCCTAGTAGAAACGCCAATAAATGTGTACCGAGCTGAACTGGACCGCTTGGTGGAAACAGGGTTTAAAAGACTTGTGTGATAAAACCACTAGGCTGTCTGGCTCCCCTATTTGTGTACTGTAGCATAACAAACACCTTTTTTTTGACTAAAAAACACATGGTGAATACAAATCTTAAATTGCACCCGTTTAAAAATATCGTTTAAAAGCTATTTGAACCCAACAATCTTGCATAATTCAAGGAGATTTCAGTTCAGCTGCAGTTTGGAATTGAAGCCTTTTCTACGTTAAGATAAAACCTTTTTTTTTTTTTTTTCCATCTTCCTGTCACCTGCGTCCCCTCTCTGCTCTTTGGACCCCCTCACTCTGCTAACGGCTGTCTCTCAGTGATTGATGGCTAATAGCAGATTGCTCCTGCTATTGATTAGTCACGGTCATAAAAGCATTATCGAGGCCCACGCTGCTAACGAGCACTTGATGACCCCGAAAAGGTACTCAGACAATCTCCCTCCTTCAACGCTGGCTGATAAAGAATCCACTCCAACTATCAGACAAACATATAAACTCCACTTCTTTGGATTCAAAGAATCAGTATCAGAATGTTTTTGTCTTCTTTGTGACTCGTTGAGACTGGAGAGCAGAAAGTTAAACTTCATGAAGCAACATTAAAAGAGCCAACACGGTTCTGAGGTTGATGCTTTGAGTCACTGCTCATTTATTCCCTGGAGTGAGAAACGTTCAGGTGATGATTTTATAACTTTAAAGAAACGTGATATATTTAACTTTTGGCTCTGACAAAGTATGAAACCAAAGTTCTGGGAGTTCATCGTTGACCTTGTTGATCTGTGTTTGTGCGCACACCTCTGATTCCCACACCTTGTGTTCTCACCTCGTCTTTGAGAAATGACTTTTCTTGTTTTCCTGCCGAGTGCATACCTGCCTATTCAACGGAGCTTTTCTCTTTGTCGATGATTAGCTCGATGTTTGACAATAGCACGTTGTAGCAGAGCGGAGAAAAAAAAAGTTTGGGTGGAGTAGGATAAGTGTCGTGTTTGATTTACTTTGCTTGTTGTTGTTCAGGGCTTTGAATTTTCTATTCTCTCTCTTCAATACAACCTTACGATTTAAAAAAACAAAAGAATAAAGGAGAACGAGTCATGCAGGTATAATGAGTTACTAAAATAGTTTTGTGATTTATAAAGCTTTAAGAATGTGCATGCAGAAATCTGAGATTATTCATTTAGAAACTCCCATAATATCCCTGATATGAGCCTGCAGGTACCTGAACAATGCAAACATGAAGTGCTTTAGTGAAACTTGAGTTGAGGTTAAGAAGTGCCTCCAGGATTGTCCATCAAAATCATGTTTTTATGTTTGATTGTGTTACCTGAGGCAGGTCAAATGCTGTACAGTCAAACACACACTGACAGGAATCAAACACCCACACATCGTCTGAGTGAGTCAAGTGAAGACATGAAAGTCAGACGGACACGTTTCTGCCGTATCATCCCGCTGCTTCACTCTTTTCCTGTTTTTAGAAATATCACTCCACTCACTTTCTTATGTTTGATAAATGAGTCGGCTTCTTTGTCACATGTAGCCGCTGTGTGAAGCTCATGACATATGGAGTGAGCCGTGAAAACCACAAGCACATTCTGTCTCGCCTTCAGCGCTGATTTAAACATCTCTAAATACTGATTTACTCCACATGGAAGAAGAGTGGATGAAGCGTCATGTACAGAGGATGTAGTTCTCGAAGCAGGCGACCCGGGTCACGTCCAACCTGTTTCTCCTTTACCCCACTGTCATTCCCCACGCTCTCTCTCCGACTCTATCCACTCTCCTGTCTCCAAATAAAGTCATAAAAGTCATAAAAATCCTCAAAATAGGAACAAAGCAGCAAAAAATGGACGTAGTCTCAGTAACGTCAGAGTTTTGAAGCCAATTGATGGCCGTCGCCATATTGGAAATGCTGTCTCAACCTCCAAACAAACAGCTAAAACGCACTTTCAGCCTGTCACGTGCTGGATGTGATCTTTCACTTGTTTCCCGGGCTGTACTCGTATTTACTGGTGGTCATTTTTATTATTATTTTGTGAAAATATTCAGTGTATTTCTAACCCCTCTTCTTTTCTCTCTGTGTTGCAGGGGAGAAACCGTACCGCTGTACGTGGGAGAACTGCGACTGGCGCTTCGCCCGATCGGACGAGCTCACCAGACACTACAGGAAACACACCGGGGCCAAACCCTTCAAGTGCGTCGCCTGCAGCCGCTGCTTCTCGCGCTCCGATCACCTGGCCCTGCACATGAAACGCCACCAGAACTAACTCACCACAGACACACCTGTACATAACACATCCCGAAAACACATGCAATCACACACAAAACAGTTTCTATACACGACGGAAACGTGAACAGACACAGCACCAGAATCGCCTCTGTGCACCTGTTTTTAAATCTGACGCTCAACGCTAACATCAGCTGAGTGATGGAATCAAAATGGATCCAAAGAAGGACAAGAAACCTGTCAGGGAGGGGACAGTTTTCCATTTTCTGCTTTCTGATAAAAAACCCGTTGACCCGCTGACTATCAGTCCGCGCGGCGTTTGTGGAAGTCTTAGCAGCAGAGCTGATGATCCACCTCAGGAGCTCAGAGGTGATTTTGGTGTCTGTTGTCGTCACTGAACAGGCGTCGATTCATAACGTACACTGGTTGAACTCAAATCAACGCACAATAAAAACACACATCCACACCTACACTCATGCATCATTACATCTGAACTGTGGGGGGTCAGGCTCCTAACCAAGCATCCAGGACTCCGTTTGATCACATCCTGGACTCTCTCTCTTCTACATGAACTTTTTGTTATCCTACAAATCTGCTGCCATCTTCCTCCTCCTCTTCCTCGTCATCATCACTGTCGCCATCTTTTATTAGTCGAGGTTTTTTAACTTTGCTCCCCTCCATCCTGCCTTTTGTAAATACTTGTTTATAAATATGTGTGATTGTGTGTCTGAGAATACGAAGTGAATGTATCGAGATTTATACTTGATTTATACTTTTTTTTTACATTAAATGTTAATATGATGAGTGAGATTCGATGTTGAAACGTCCTTGTGACACAATCTCCCTTCAAGGGCCCTTAAGGAGGAAAAAAAAAAACGAGGAATAATCATCGGACATGATCAGAAAAAAGCTCTTCATGAAAAAAGTTAATAATCACCTGGTTCTGCTCGTTTCAGCACAGGTACTACCTGTCGAGCTCACAGCCATTTGCCAATGTTTGTATCCGTGATATTACCCGTTACCACGGCGACCAAGCTCTGACGACAGTTTGCGGTTTGCTTGCAGTTTCTTTCTTCTTTTTTTTTTTTTGTCTCTCCTGTATTTGTTTAAACACTTCAGCTTCAGAAAAAAAAAAAACACAGACGAGGGCGGATCGACCTGTTGTGTAATCTCTCCTGATTGTTATAATGTGCAGAATATATACACACCGTAAACACACACACACACACACACACACACACACACACACACACTGCATCGTGTGACTTTACATGTGTAAAGTTTGAGTTATAAACTCTGGCAGCCGTCCATTTTTCAAAGGAACCAAAATATGCTGCAGGGTTCAAGAGAGTTTAAATCCCTGGAGCTGAAGCGGTCAAAATCTCTGAGGAAGCGATCCATTAATTTATTTTATTGACTGAATAATTTTTGTAATTTACGGAAATGTGCCCCCGCTCACAATTCATGGCCTACTTGTCTACTTTAAGAAACCTTTAAAAAAAACCTGCAGAAAGTTTGAACAAAACCTTCAAGCCACAAATGAAGCTCCTACACACACACACACACACACACACACACACACACACACACACACACACACACACACACACACACACACACACACACACACACACACACACACACACACACACACACACACACACACACACACACACACACACACACACTAATTAAAATCAATTACTTACCCTTTCTAACCTCAGCAATCATTTCTACTTTATAACACGAGATCATGGATATGTATGTATCCGCTTAGCTTTCATCAATTCATAAATGACACAAAAAGAAGATTCACAAATTGCATGCAAACTCCTGCACACTGTCTTAACTTACAAAAATACATTATTGGTAACATTTAGGTCCAGAAAGATTCGGCCGGGATGCCACCCTTGGCCACCCCTCCAAATTATCTGTTCCGTTATCTAGTGGCTGTTCAACATCAAATTCAAATTTCTCAATGAAATACACTCTGAGCCCTTCAAGCTCTCAGGTCTTCAAAAATATTTAAAAAAACATTTGTAAATTCGTTCCCACAGATTTCAAACATGTGCACACAGATATAAAAACTGTGAGCACAGATTAGTAAACCGTGTGAATGGATTTATAGCAAGCCAGTCCAGAGAGACGCTCACCTGTCTACAGCTACCAGTCTAACAGTTTACATACAAACATCTTCCATTACTAAGTTCAAATACATGTTAGCATAAAGCTAGTTTCTTTTCATCCGACATTGTAACACCCCTCACTTCCTCAAGGTGGCAGAGTAGAGCATTAAAATCAAAGACAGCTTCTTTCTTCACCTGTAGATGGCAGCGTTGACCACGTCTACCTGCGCATTTCTGTCATTCTGCTGCTGTTCCTTTATTCGCCTGAATGTTGGAAACGCACTGCTAATCTTAAAATTCTTGATGATTTTTTAATTTATTTAAAGGGGACATATTATGAAAAAACATATATTTGTGTAACATGAGAGTCTACTGACCCACAACATGTGAAATAAACCATCCAGTCCTTTGTTTGTGGTCTGCATAAGTCTTACAACACAGAGAAAAATGCTCTGTTTCAAATGTGCTCTCCTTGTGATGTCACAGTGGGATTCTAGTAAAAACATCCCCTGGTATCTCCACTCATAGACTCCACCCCCAGACTAGAACAAATCTTTAGAGCAGGTCGGCCATTTTTATTCTCTCTACAGAGGAGTGATGTCTACTGGGAAAACTCAGGGGGGGGGGGGTCATTCCATTTAAAGAGACACACACACCAAAATGGAGCGTTCTGAGAGAGCTGGTTTCTACAGGGTCACAAACCTCCTCTGGTGCTTGATTCATGTTATATTTTGACCAAAGCACAGCACAGATGTTTCATTTAGACCACAGGGGGGCTGTTTGAAAAGGTGGAGGAGGGGACTGTTTGAAAAAGTGGAGGAGGGGACTGTTTGAAAAGGTGGAGGAGGGGGACTGTTTGAAAAGGTGGAGGAGGGGGACTGTTTGAAAAGGTGGAGGAGGAGGACTGTTAGAAAAGGTGGAGGAGGGGACTGTTTGAAAAGGTGGAGGAGGGGACTGTTTGAAAAGGTGGAGGAGGGGGACTGTTTGAAAAGGTGGAGGAGGGGACTGTTTGAAAAGGTGGAGGAGGACACTGTTTGAAAAGGTGGAGGAGGGGGTGATATGTCCTCTTTAAAATCCCAGTTGGTCTTTGTTCTTTTAAAAACTACAAACCCAACAAGCACATTTTTTTTACATTTCTTTAACTGTAAATGTTTTTGATGTCAGAACAATAATTTTTATTTTTTTATTTAGGTAAAAACGATGATCAGTGATTGACCCATGTCTGTTTAAAATGTGTTCATCCCTTTATTTCAACACTTTGTTTATCGTTCAAACATCCTCTCTCTCTCTCTCTCTCTCTCTCTCTGTCTCTGTCTCTCTCTCTCTCTGTCTCTCTCTCTGTCTCTCTCTCTCTCTCTGTCTCTCTCTCTCTCTCTGTCTCTCTCTCTCTGTCTCTCTCTCTCTGTCTCTCTCTCTCTCTGTCTCTCTCTCTCTCTGTCTCTCTCTCTCTCTCTCTCTGTCTCTCTCTGTCTCTCTCTCTCTCTCTGTCTCTCTCTGTCTCTCTCTCTCTCTGTCTCTCTCTGTCTCTCTCTCTCTGTCTCTCTCTGTCTCTCTCTCTCTGTCTCTCTCTCTCTCTCTCTCTGTCTCTCTCTGTCTCTCTCTCTCTCTCTGTCTCTCTCTGTCTCTCTCTCTCTCTGTCTCTCTCTGTCTCTCTCTCTCTGTCTCTCTCTCTCTCTCTCTCTGTCTCTCTCTGTCTCTCTCTCTCTCTCTGTCTCTCTCTGTCTCTCTCTCTCTCTCTCTCTCTCTCTGTCTCTCTCTCTCTGTCTCTCTCTGTCTCTCTCTCTCTGTCTCTCTCTCTCTCTCTCTCTCTCTGTCTCTCTCTCTCTCTCTGTCTCTCTCTCTCTCTGTTCTCTGGCACCGTGTACATATCTGTAGTTTTAACAGAAGACTTTGTAAATATTTGTTTGTTTTATTTCCTATTATTATTATTATTATTATATTAATATTGTTTTTCTTTTCTTTTTTTTAAACTAATGGGATTTTAGATCGGTAACACGTGAATGCTTGATCGTTTTTTTTTGTTTTGATACTTTGTGCGTGTACGAGAATTTATCAGTGTATGTGCAAAATTCATGAGAACAACAATGGTGTATTTGTGTTTGTTTGTTTGTTTGTGTAAAAAGCTGCAATGAAACAATAAAAGGATTCTTAAAATAAACTTCAGTTTGTTCTCCTGTTTTTAAAATGTGAAGAAGAAAGCGACTTTCCTGAAATCTGTCTCCCTAAAGATCTGACCATCAAGCTGGCTTTTTATTCAAGGTTTCCCAAACTTTCCAGCTTGTGACCCTCAATGTCAGGGTGCCAGAGAACAGCCCCCCCCCCTTTCTGTTCCATTATTATTTGTGTGACATGAATCTTAAATCCTGACTTTTAAAACACTCTCTCGTCTTTCAAAGCTCCGATTCTCTTTTTCGTTTTTTGTTTCCATGACTTCCATCTTGTCTGAACACGTTAGTACATGTGGTCGTTAAAAAAAAAAAAAAAAGAGCCTGGTTAATAAAAGTCCAGAGAGGGAACAATGTCGATAATCCTTTTAGCATAGACTCCTCTGTTCTGGTTTCTGGTTTTGGCTCCCTCGGCTGAAATACTGGATCGTCTTTGCGTGACGCGTCAGGTAAAAAGGTAAACCCACCAGCAGGTAGCTCGGCTCGGGCTGCGTGACACAAAAGAAGCTGCCGGGCTGCCGCTGGGGGAAAGAGAGTCGACAGTTAAGCAAGAAGAATAAGTGGGAGCATAAAAGTATAAAGACAGAGAGGGTGGAGTCCTCGTTTTGCTGCCAGGGAAAAGTAATCGTTATGTTTGTGCCAAGATGCTTTCAGCGGGGAGCCTCAGAGATTTGTCTCATCATCTGGGACAACGCCCTTCATGTTAACACGTAATGCACTCTGCATGTGTGTGCCCAACAGTTACAGGCCTTAGAGCAGGGGTGTCCAAACTTTTTTTCTTGCGGGCAAAAATTGTCGTGTTAGAATCGCTCGCGGGCCAAAATATAGTTTTAAAAATAGTAAGGCTTTGTAGATCAGAATCAAAAGGCTCGCTAAAGAAACCCTTTAATAAAAGGAAAACAAATATTTTGATTTCTTCGTTCTACTATTTTTTTATTTGTTTTTTTCTCAGAATCAAGCCTGGTGGTTCATGTTTTTAGAAAAGCTTTCTTCATTTAGCTCAGGTCATTAAATGGTTAAACAACAGTCCGCTTGTTTTTTTTCATAGTTTACAAAAAAATGTGGAAAATAGTAAAAGCTATAGATTTAAAAAAAAAAAACAACTACATACATGTTACTGAACATTTTCTATTTTAGGAATATTGTTCAGCTCTTGTTAACATGAAAAAGAAAAATGGCCCTTGGGCCGCACTTTGGACACCCCTGCCTTAGAGCTTTATGCTTTGTCATACAGGACACAGACACAAATATCATATTGTTCATATATATGTGCTACTGCAGCAGAGCCATTGTTTGCAGGATCATCCAACGATTGGTCCATTCTGACAGATGTGTTCAAGGGTGCATTGTTCCAAATAAAGATACTGGATGCTGCAGGTCAGGAGTGGAAAATGTGTAATGATGCATACAACCTGGAGTTCTGTGAAAGTCAGGGTTGGTCATTTCCTCCAGAAACACTTCTTCAGATTTTGGTGTAAATTGTCTTTAGGTCCTGACAGACATTAATAACTCAGGTTCTCTGAAAGAGGAACAAAGAAAATCCATCATCTGTATCAGTTTGTAAGTCTGTAAAAACTTCAACCAATGTCTGCCACAAGGTAC
>NC_083625.1:517619-522619 GCF_963584025.1 Labrus mixtus
TGTCACCCTCAAGACGTGAACTCTATCCTGCGGGGGCGGGGGGGGGTTCTCACAGAGGGATAAAAAGTCGTAACGTTTTCACAGCCCGTTCACAGACGAAACATTCCTGCTTTATTCAAGAACAGAAGATTTAGAAGAAGAATACCGAGAAGAGAACAAGCTTCAACACAAACCGCCAAAAAACAAACAAAACAACAACAAACAAAAAAACACATGCGTCAGCCTCCCTGCAGAAGAACTCCAACGCCAGCGGTTAAGACTTTAAGTCGTGGTCGCCGCCATCAGGCTCTGACATGTGACGGCTGACTTTGTTCAGCGTCACACTGGAGGTTCTCTTGTCTTTGTGTGTTTTAAAGGACGACTCGAGCTGCTCTGACGGGGCTCAGAGCAGATCAGTGTGCTTGTTGAGGGAAGGAGAAAGACATGCATGTGCGGCGGGCAGAGGGAGATTGGCGAGGACACATGGAATATGTCTCCTGGTGTTTTTAATGTTTGATATATTTGACCAAAAGTCCGGGATGCAGTGCGCCGTCCAGAGATGTCATCATCTTCCCACTCCCTTTTGAAAACTAAACCTTTAACTGCATTTTTAGACCTTAAAGTTTCTGCTGTTGTCATGGCAACATACCACGCGCAATCTAAGATAAAGCTTCAAGGAAAGTCAAGATTTAATCTCTTAAGGAGCGAGGCTCTTGTTCTATACTTTTCAAATCAGCCTCGAGTCCTTCAAAACAGGAAGTGTTGTTTTCTGTTCCACAGAGAAAGTCGCTCTTTCAAAAAATCTGAAAAGTCTTTTTTACTCCCTGGTCTGAGATCAATATGTGAGAGCTGCGGTACGGGATTGGTCAAGTCATTTTGCATTTTTTTTGCACCCATGATGGTCAAGTTAGTTATTTGGTTAGCAATCAACAAAATCAGATCCCGGGGGGGTTAAAAACGGCTTTGTAGTCGGGGGTGTTTTGCAAAATTCTTGTGCAAAGCTTAAAAAAAAAAAAAAAAAGTATTTTTCATCCAGATTTGGTTTCTACTGATTGTTCATAACATTTTCTTTCTGAATGCCACAAAGCTCAAGTGCATCATGAAGCACCTGAGTGAAACATAAACCAGAGATTTAATGGGAGAAGACATTCAGGGATGTCGACGTTTTGCACGAGGGGAAACTTCTCGACTAGATTCTTATCGGGACCTATGACCTGCTACGGGTCGGATATTTTTCATACAAACGACTTTTGTTGCTTTTTAAATCACAGGCGGCCTGGAGCATAGAGAGTACAAAACTAGAAATCAAATCTCCGCCTGCAGACTCAAAGGATTGAGAAGCGTTGATGTTAGTTTAGCCCTGTCTGACCTGAAGTCTCTGAACACACATGAAAATGTTTCCTGACCCGAGCCAGCTGAACGTGGAGTTTTTTTTTAAAAGCGATGTGGATTCCTAATTTCTCATTTTCTTTTTTTTTTTTTTTTAGAGGGGGGGTTATCAATGTTGAGGGTAAACCCACAGTCTCACACACGGACATGACATGCTCACCAACATCACTATAAGAAAAAAACAAACAAAGAAGGCTACTCTCCATGCAACAAGTGTGCACAACACAAGTGGGACCAACGCCTTTTTTTTTTTGCTTGTAAGAAACTACGAAACAAAAACGTCTGTTTAGATTTGAAACAGAAAAAAAACGACACGTGATGAAACGACATCTCATCAAACTAACAGAGGAAGAAGAAGAAGAAAAGAAAAGCAGATTTTTTTTTCACATTATCTAGTCAGTGTTAAAAATAGAAATTCACCCGTTACATTTACTCTGCACTTTCTGATTATATACATTTATGTACATTTATCTTAACTCTTTGTCATTGTCCTTTATGTCTTTATCAACAGTTTACAAAAGAAAGAAACATTGCAATCAAATGCATATACTCTTCTACAAAGATGTGCTTAGTCACTATGTTTGTTTTAGTTGAAGCAGACGGGGTGCGATGGGAGAAATGGGAACGACCAGTAGATCTGCACTGCAAAAAAAAAAGAAGAGTCGAATCTGTTGAATCAAGTTCAGATTCTCTGTTTTTAAAAAGCGACTTGATGCACTTTTAATCAACGAGATCACTTAAAAGCATTTATTAAATTAAAATCAAATCAGATTTTCTTCTTCTTTTTTTGTTGCATTGTGCAGACCGACCAGCGCCCCCTGCTGACGGCATGCACTCAGCTCACAGGAAGCCTGCACGTCCGCCTCCGTTATCATTCTGCTCCTGAAATTACAGCAACAGCGCCTCCGAATGGCTAACGAGGAGAGCGTCGCAGAAGCAGAATGTGTGTGTTGCTTTTCTTGTTCGTAAAGGGACACGTTGGGATTGTGAATCGGTCACATCGACCACAAAAAAAAATCAGCCCCTTTAAGACGTCACAAATGTTTCAGAGGCGACGTGCGTCAGTGATCGACGGCTCAGGCTTCTCTACGCATCCTGACCTCCCTTTTAAAGGTTTTAAAACTACCAGCTAGTGCTCTACTACTGAGTCCAGAACAGCGCTTTGAGCGAGGTCTGCGTTTTAAATGTTGCATAATCAAGTTCAGTCCAGAATCGGAGCTGAAAAACAGCTCGCTTAAGACATGGACGCCGCGGGGTCAGAGAGCAGAGTCAGGAGGGGGTTCGATTCTGTTCCAACTGTTGCTCAGTGTTCAGCATCAAGACATGAAGGTGTTTGTGTGAGAATCTTCCAGAACACACGACGTACGGGGTTAAAAAACGAGATTCTTCAGTTAGATTTATAGGAAGATTGTTTTTGAGGCTTTAAGTTACCGTAAAATCTGATGAATAAGACGCACTTAACGCATCTAAAAAGTAGTAAACACTTTTTTACCAATAGCAGTTTAAATTGCAGAGACGTGCACCGCCATGACGGGGACAAACAAGGCGATACCGACAAGGCTGGCGGCGCCACTTTTCAACGGCTTGTCTCCGTCATGAGGTCATAATCCTGCATTTAAAAATAAACTAACTACATTTTAAAGAAAACATTTAAGATCAGTAATTAAACCTTGAGAAGTCCTGGTTGGATTGAAAAGACTCTTCGGTTAAAGACAACAAGTCACCAGCGCAACTTTCTGCAAACTGTTGCAGGCTGTGCGTCTGTACTTCACAGCTATCAGCGTTACCGCAGGCTGAGCGCTCGGCTAGCATACCGGGAGCTAGCATACTGGTAGCTAGCACACATAGCGGTTCTTGAGAGAGCTGCACAGCATTGAAGCCATCACGCAGGAAGGACAGTTTGAACAGACTGCGTCTTAAATAGCCTACCGCTGCGACTTATATTCTAGATTTTACGGTAAGTAGTGATGTTAAACAGTTGTAACAGAATCCCCCCCCCCCCTCCCCACCACACACACACACACACCCCGACCCTGGCAGAAATGCTAGTGAGGAGAGCGCTTAGTTTCCCCATGGTTTACACCGCAGACACTCCGGACCCTGACGGCCCGACACGGTGCCTGGTTTTCTCCCAGAACCACCGACAGACCGTCTGGCCACTGTGGCTCCTAATGGCGGCCATTTTGGCTCTTTGTCCTGCAACGCTGCATGATAATGAATCTGAAGAGCCCACAGTTCATGTTTAAATGTCAGAACGCAGCAAAGCAGCAGACGTGTGCAAGCGGTTCATGATGTCAAATACTTAATAAAGAACCGGGTTCGATGTGCGGCCAGGCGTCGGCGGTCAGTGGTTCTGGTTTCGCCCTTTTCAGATTGACTTCAGTTATTAAGGCTCAACGGGCAAGAGGTAAAAGAACAACAAGTGCCCGGAACACACACTCGTAAAAATCTTAAATTCTGATTATGTTGTTTATCTCAAAACATGCACGCTCACTCGCAGACTCACACACACACACGAACGCCACACGCAAAAACACACACACACACACACACACACACACACACACACACACACACACACACACACACACACTCGGAAAAGCTCCCCTAGTCCCTGCGTGAGAGTTTAACTTGTAATCTCAAACCATGTGTGTGTCCTCCTCCGTCTTTTTCACAGCCTCAGAACACAACAGACAAAACTCAAATCATCATCTTTTTTTTTTTTTGTTCTGTTAAGTCCGCCAAACCTGGCAAAGAAAAACAACGACGACGACGACAAAAAGAACTGAAGGCCTTATGTTTGTAAAAACAACAACAACAACGCACACAAAGCAAATACTGTTAATAAAGAAGAAGAATCAGTAAAAGGTGTGTGTGTGTGTGTGTGTGTGTGTGTGTGTGTGTGTGTGTGCGGGGGGAGTGATTGTTACACTGAAAACAAATGGATCTGTAAAAAGTTCACAGTCTTGTAGCTCCCTGTATCAGGCGAGGGGGGGACGGGACGGGGGGGCTGCAGGGGGGAGTCAGGATTAAATAGACTTATTTTAGATCAAAGACAGAAACTCTCCTGAGGAGGAAATATAAGTTTGACGTCACGTCAGCTGATGTGACCATGAGGGAGCCTTTTCTTTCAGGATTGATGAAACGCTGCGGTTGTTTTAGAACCTTTTTACAAACAGCTCCGATTTCCTTTTTGCACATTTCCACAACATCTGGAAACTCTGTGGGTCCAATGAGTTTCCACTGTCAAAAGTTAAGAATGGTTCCAAAATAAAACATCCATATCAGGAGCGTCCTTCTGTTTTTGCTTCCCATCTGTCGGGATGCCAAACGTACCGATCTTATTCTAAAGGGGCGGAGTTAGACACATTATAGTCTGCTGATTGGTTGAAAGAATTGTCACTTCCTGTGTGACAGCGGTTACAAAGGAAAAACAAAAAACGCATCATGTTTGAGTCTCCCGTGGATTTCCGAGAGATTTATTTCAAGGGCTGTTTTTGTTTCTGATGCTGTGATCGCCATCGAGCTAACAATCAGCTGTGGTAAATGTACGTTTGGCTGGGGAAACACAAGCGAGATCAGGGATTACCGTACTGAACCGCTCTCTAGTTCCCTACGTTTATATTATTTAA
>NC_083625.1:525119-530119 GCF_963584025.1 Labrus mixtus
TGCATCACGCATGGTTTATGATATTTATTATCCTCCTGACACCATCTGATTTATCATAGAGCTCTATGGAGGAAACACATTTCTACAAAGGCTGCCCAGCTCCAACCTGAGGTGTTTGCTGGTATACTTTCATTCTGATGTGTTGCAGGTTAAAAAGTCAAACTTTAGTCGGGAATCTGACCAACCAGCATCGTGACACTGCTCCCACTTTCAGTTCAGAATAAAGACAGGGAAAAACAGAGGGGTATCAAGGTGTATTTTCAAGTTAAAACATATTTGAATTCCCCTTAACTACCACGAGACAACTCCCTAACCCTCCTAGCTAACATTACTGTTTTATAGACGAATACAGGGAAATTATCAGAAGTTAACAAGCTGGCACTCCTACGTTGGCTCCTCTGAACAACATCTGCACGTTTGAATTTAAGCTGTGCAACAAGTAAACACTTTCAGGACCAATCAGTGAGCTGTGTAGAGAGTGAGATGATAAAGGTATCTTACTATCTGATCATTAAGGAAACATGTTGAAGTGCTGGCTTCTCTGACAACAATGCAGCAGCCAGTATGTCCTCCTTCTAACTTTAGATTCTGCTCCTGAATGCTCTGGATTTGTTTGGACCAGAGAAGGTAGGCGGTTTTAAGGCACCCCCGACACAGCTGTTTTGGACGCCCCTCGGTTTGCCAGATATGAGAGCAGTTATCAGGTCAACAGGTGTTGCAGCGATGGAAGCGGGCAAGAGAAGTGGTTCAGATAGAAGTGATTGTACCCGACCTAAAAAGCCTCTGCATGTTTCTAATAAGCTCCACGAGCAGAAACGTGCTCAAACTAGGATCAATATTGGAGATGCTTTTGAAAAATGGAGAGAGGTTAGAACACAGAAAGGTTTACAGACCCATGCAGAGCTGGATAAACACTGAAGCTTCAGAGTCCACCACATGGTGACCTGAGTGAGCATGGACTCTAGAGAGGAGGGGGGGGGGGGGGGGGGGGGAGACAGCTCTCTATGATGTTTAGAATGTAGACTGCAGTACCCATTTTAAACACTAGGGGGCAGAGTTACATACTGCTCCTTTAAAGACTTTCACTTTTTTCACAACGTAGATCTACAACTTCAGATTCAGAAATCTGAGTTAAATCACCTGCATGTTTCTAACACACCAGAGGAGCTATGTGGGGATCCATCAGCTTTTGCAGTCAAGTGGACACTCGAGGAACTGCAGTTTTTTGTTCTTCAGATTGGCTTAATTATTTAAATCAGGAGGTTGCTGCTTGGTTAAAATCAGTCTCTCAGAGTTTGCTATACCACCACTTTAACATTTTGATATCTCATGTTTATAAACTCATACAAACCAGACGTTGAAGTGTGTGTGTCTGCGGCTGGACTCACCCTGCGTCGATGCTCTGGGCACTGAGTGAGGCCGATCCAGACTCTGTGCCGCTCTCTGCGTCACTGTCACTCTGATACTCCACTGGAGACGTGGAGCCAGGCTTAATACGAACTGCAGAGAAGACAGAAGCAAAGAGGGGAACATAAGTTACAAAATCAAGGGGGGGGGATCAAATATAAGATATATGGAAGGTGAAATGGAAAGAAATGAAAAGCTCAAAGAAAGAGAAATCAGAAAATTATATACAAGATTGAGAGGAGGAGGAAACATAAGGGGGTTCATAACATCCTAATAGTTAGGCCTCTATTCTAGAAACTCAAGCCTGCTCCTTTAGTGTGTGTGTGTGTGTGTGTGTGTGTGTGTGTGTGTGTGTGTGTGTGTGTGTGTGTGTGTGTGTGTGTGTGTGTGTGTAGTTAGGTGTGGTCAGGGTTTCTCTGCATGTTCCCTCGTTCTTTAACTTGTGTTTCTCATGTTCAAAATGTTCACAGAAAAAGCTTCTGGTCTCTATATTTCTCTTTCAACGACCTTCTAAAATGTCAAAGTCGGAGTGAACAATGTGAACAGATGTTAATGAAAAATATTCTGCACAACTCAAAGATATTGCTAATTAGCAAATTAGCTGAACACAAATCTCTTGGGGCGATAAGAAGCTTCTGCTGGTCGTCCTCAAGCTGTCTGAAACACATTCTGTGTCTTCACCGAGGAGGACGGTCTTTAGAGTCTTGGGCTTACTTTCACATTTCTGATAGGCCGAGATGTTTTTTTGGTCTGATTCATCGTATTTAATTACAAAGAAGGAACACGACCTGTTACCTTTTCATAAGGCTCTGCATACACTTCATTTTAACACATAGAAGTTTTGCTAAGTTGAAATCTCAGATCCTCTTCGAGGTTGCTCTCACACACAAACAAAACTTCCTGAAGTTTTCAGAAAGAGCTGCATCGGAAGAGTGAGAGAGAGCACGGGACAGCGGGAGCTCCACATACACACTCAGTCAGACACGCACACACACACACACACACACACACACACACACACACACACACACACACACACACACAGCGCTGTCCTCCCCCGCTGACTCCGCTGATCCCCTCTCGCCTCTGTAACGCCTCTCTTACTACCGCTACTACTTTGTCCTCCCATTACTCCTGTGAGACATCCAGATTGAAGGTGAAACATCACAGGGTATAATTATGGCGGCAGTCTGGCAGATACTGTTTTCAAGTATGGGTCGAGATTAGATCATGGGGCCAAAACATTTGACTAAATGAACATTCCCTAGTTACGATCAATAGTTTCATAACAATGGCTGACATGAATCGTGGAATCATTCCTGCTGTCAAACGCTCAGATATGAATCAGCCAACTGTCAAGTTCTCCAGTCAGAAACCTTGTTCAGATCAGACGACAGCACTGATTTATGTGGTCTATTGGTACATTACCCTCACTCTCTCTCTCTCCCCCCACCTCCCCCCCGTGCTCTCTCCTCCATCACTCCCTCTTTTTCTCCCCCTCAAATTCTCAATTTGCAGACTTCATGCACCGCCGCTCATCGTGAACGACATCACCAAACCAAAGCGGAAACACGACATGGGCAAACAAAGAACTTGAAATACGTCAAAATAAAAATAAAAATCTGATTTACCAGTACCCCCCCCCCCCCCCCCCCCCACACACACACACACACACACACACACACACACACACACACACACACACACACACACACCCTCCCCCCCACCTCGTCCTCCTCTATCTGCAAGAATGTGGCAGCCATACTGGTCAGAGTCCACCCAGCCTGACGAGGGCGAGGGAGGGGAGGGGTAGTTGGAAGGGTGATGCAAGGAATTTGGGTGGAGTACTTCTGTATGTGTGTGTGTGTGTGTGTGTGTGTGTGTGTGTGTGTGTGTGTGTGTGTGGCAGAGGGTCACACACCGAAAAGAAGTGTTCTTTGTCTCTGCTGACAATTAATCCCCCACCCCATCCGTTGTTGCAGCCTTTCTTTTTCAAAAGCAAAGTGACCCATCTCCTCTCTTCTCTTCTCTTCTCCCCTCCTCTCCTCTCTTCTCCTCTCTTCTCCTCTCCTCTCCCCTCCTCTATTCTCCTCTCCTCTCCTCTCATCTCCTCTCATCTCCTCTCCTCTCCTCTTCTCTCCTCTCCTCTCTTCTCCTCTTCTCTCCTCTCCTCTCCCCTCCTCTATTCTCCTCTCCTCTCCTCTCATCTCCTCTCATCTCCTCTCCTCTCCTCTTCTCTCCTCTCCTCTCTTCTCCTCTTCTCTCCTCTCCTCTCCCCTCCTCTATTCTCCTCTCCTCTCCTCTCCTCTCCTCTCATCTCCTCTCTTCTCCTCTTCTCTCCTCTCCTGTCTTCTCCTCTCCTCTCCTCTCTTCTCCTCTTCTCTCCTATCTTCTCCTCCTCTCCTCTCCTCTCCCCTCCTCTCCTCTCCTCTCCCATCTTCTCCTCCTCTCCTCTCGTCTCTTCTCCTCTCGTCTCCTCTCCTCTCCTCTCATCACCCATCTTCTCCTCCTCTCCTCTCCTCTCCTCCCCTCCTCTCCTCTCCTCTCCCATCTTCTCCTCCTCTCCTCTCCTCTCCTCTCTTCTCCTCTCCTCTCCTCTCTTCTCCTCTTCTCTCCTCTCCTCTCCTCTCCTCTCTTCTCTCTTCTCCTCTCCTCTCCTCTCCTCTCCTCTCATCTCCTCTCTTCTCCTCTTCTCTCCTCTCCTCTCGTCTCATCTCCTCTCTTCTCCTCTTCTCTCCTCTCTTCTCCTCTATTCTCCTCTCCTCTCCTCTCTTCTCCTCTCCTCTCATCTCCTCTTCTCTCCTCTCCTGTCTTCTCCTCTCCTCTCCTCTCTTCTTCTCTCCTCTCCTCTCTTCTCCTCTCCTCTCCTCTCATCTCCTCTCCTCTCATCTCCTCTCTTCTCCTCTCCTCTCCCCTCCTCCTCTCCTATCTTCTCCTCCTCTCCTCTCCTCTCCCCTCCTCTCCTCTCCCATCTTCTCCTCCTCTCCTCTCTTCTCCTCTCCTCTTCTCTCCTCTCCTCTCATCTCCTCTTCTCTCCTCTCGACCCCTGCTCCCTCTCCTCCTCTCTTCTCCTCTCCTCTCCTCTCCTCTCCTCTCCTCTCCTCTCTTCTCCTCCCCTCTCCTCTCCCCTCCCCTTCTCTCCTCTCGACCCCTGCTCCCTCTCCTCCTCTCTTCTCCTCTCCTCTCCTCTCCTCTCCTCTCCTCTCTTCTCCTCTCCTCTCCTCTTCTCTCCTCTTCTCTCCTCTCGACCCCTGCTCCCTCTCCTCCTCTCTTCTCCTCTCCTCTCCTCTCCTCTCCTCTCCTCTCTTCTCCTCCCCTCTCCTCTCCCCTCCCCTTCTCTCCTCTCGACCCCTGCTCCCTCTCCTCCTCATCCTTCCTCACCCCTGCAGCATACTCCACCACACCCCACACCCCTCCCCCACACCCTTACCTCACCTCCAACCACTCTCACTCCATCGGTGTGTCTACCTGCAGCCCCCCCTCCTCCTCCCTTTTCCCTCCCTCCCTCCTAAATGTCAGTATCATTGGGGAACAAGGGATGAGAAAGGCCCCAAAAATCAAAACAACTAAAGCATATCTTTCCAGAACATTTA
>NC_083625.1:535119-542619 GCF_963584025.1 Labrus mixtus
GTTCTGTACATCCTTTAAGTTCTGAACAAAAGTTGGAATGTGTCCAATAAGACTCCGAGTTGTACTTGATCACCTTTGTTTTGATTCATTTCATCGAGAATACAGAGGGGCTTACAGTAAAAAGAATATGGAAACAGATTGAACCTGTGCAGAACTTGGCTGAAGTGAGGAGGTGTTTAAGGAGCTCTTAGAGAAATAGGATAAGGAAGGAAAGGAGCCAGGAAAGAGGAAGCTGTTGACAAACAAACACGCAGAACCTGCACCAAACCTGGCTGAGGTGAGGAGGGATTTCAAGAGCTTTATAACAGGCGCAGAGGAAAGGAGAGGACAGGAGAGGAAAGGAAAGGAAAGGAAAGGAAAGGAAAGGAAAGGAGAGGAAAGGAAAGGAAAGTAGAGGAAAGGAAAGGGGGGAAGGGAAGAGGAGAGGAAAGCCAGCGAGGAGAGACGAGAGAGAGAGAAGGAGAAGAAAGCGCGGCGCTGTAACGTGATTATAGAGGCGGCTTCAAAAGGGGAAAAAAAAGAAACAGAAATAAAAAAACTGAAAAGAAAAAGATGAAGTGTGAAAAGAAGTGAGAGGGAGTGGATGAGGCAGAGACGGCAGAAAAGAGACGAGAACGAGAGGGAGTGGGTGGGAAAGGCCCGGCGTTGTCATGGAAACTGGGAGCTATCAGCTGACTCCATGTTTTCCTCTCCTTCCCCACCCACCACCACCCTTCCCCTTCTCCTCCCAGTGCGTTCATCTCGTCTTTCCATCACCTCACCCAACACCTCTTCCTCCCTTTATTTCCTTGACCACACCCACTTTCACCTTTCTCTCACTCCGCTGCTGCATCCCTCGCCCTTTTTTTTTTAACATCAACCACACCCACCTCTCCCTCTCGTCCCTCATCATTCTCCACCCACTCTCCGCCTTCTCCATTTTCCTCCGTTCTCTTCTGGTGTTCCCTCTTTTTACCGTCGCTCAGATTAAACCCACAACTCTTTACAAACCGCCCCACCCCCCCTCTTTACCAAAAACAAAGAAGCTGAGAGGCTGAACTCCAGGAGAGAAAAGAAAAACCCTCAGAGGACTTGTGTGAGCTGTGAGATCTGAGAGACTGACGGAGAGAGAAAAAATAAGATGAGGGAAAGACGAGAAACTTTGTGATTTGAGTCCAGAGCGATTAGCTGAAACAGGAAGGATGCAAAGCAGCTCATTCCCCCGACCAACCAGAAGCATCCTGTTTGACCGTCTCCATACTTCCCTCAGATGATTTCACCCATTCAACTGAATATTTAAGGGCAAAGTTAGGACTGAAGGAAGCACACTCATTAGTTCTACTCAGAAGACGATGAAGCCTCTTTGTCTCCGTGTCAGACGTTTACCTTCACGTCTGAAACGCTGCAGCCCTGATTCAAAAAGTTGTCAACAATCTTTAAAGGTCCCATATTCTTCTTCTGGTTTTATATGCTCTTTAGTGTGTTTTCAAAGTCCTGTGCATGTTTAGGCACATCTATGTGCAAAAATTCAAAGTCTGCAGAAACGCGGCTTCTACTACCTCCTCCTGTTAGCTGCAGCATTAGCTGCATGTAACGCTCAGTTCTAGCCCCCCTCGATAAAAATGTGTCAGTGCGGCGTCATTGTCAGTGTGAGATCACTGATCTAAGCCCATTGGCTCGTTGTGGCCCTGCAGCTCATGTCGAAATTTCCAAGAAGCGTGCTGAGCAACTGACCAATAACGACAGAGCGGATCGGCAGACCAATCAGAGCAGACTTGGCCCACGTGGGGTCTAACAGTGTGGGCTCAACAGAGTGCAGCTGACGGACTCAGAGTGTAGAGGGAGCAAGGAGGAGCAGTACATGAAAACAGACACTTTTTTAGAACTTTATCTATTGTGAACGTACAAAAGTAGGAACATAGATTAAATATATGAACCCTAAAAAGATCAGAATATGACCTCTTTAACTCTTCCAGTTACCTGTGAATCAGTGTGAGTCATTTTTTTTAAAGAATAGGGTTCAGGGATTTGATTGTTTCTGTTTTATCTCTGTCACTGTGACTGCATTGAGTGGAAACTGTGTATTTCTTACATAATTACATTACATTGAACTTCCCGTTGTCTGAGAGATTCAGTGTAAATAAACTCGCCTTGCAAACTGAAGAAATCAAAAACATTTTAAGATGTCATCTTGAACTCTTACATCCATAAATATTCTTTAATTTAGTTTTCCGTGATGAGGATTACATTTAGGAGGAGGAGGAGGAAGAGGAAGAGGAGTGACTGTGCAGCTTAATGACCGGAAACAAACACAGACTGAGGTTCTACCTGTAATAGCTTCAATTTAAGATTTTAAACAGAGGTGATATTTCAAACTTTGATTTTCATATTGTTTGGTATTAAATGTTTTGTTACTGGCTCGCTCCTGCAGCTCTTCCTGCACAGTGACGGTGAGTTGAAAGTGCACCCTCACCTTCCGCTCACCCTCAGGTCGAGTAACTTTGCATCGTTAATGATTCAGAGGAAGACAAAGAGTCGTAAAATAACCGTCTCTGAAACAATCATCAGCAATGTCTCTGAGCTGGAAAAACAATCCTCCTTCAAACTATCCACTGTGTGAACACAACACGAGAAAAACCCTCACTGAGCTGCTGCAGTGGAGCTCTACAGACCACCCCCAACCCCCCCTTCACGTCTCAGTTCAACCGCTCCACCATAAAATGGGTCACCCAGTCTTCGTCTTGCAGTTAATTCATGTGATCTCTGAGTTGAGTGGAAGCGGGTAGCAGCTGTGACTGCAGCGCTGAGAGAGAGAGAGAGAGAGGAAGCATGTGATCCGTCCAGAGAAACTTTAATTGTGTTGGACTCTCCAACACAGAATCACATTCTGAAACAATATGGAGGAACCTGATATACCCAGAGTGATGCGGGATGGATGGATGAATTCGTCAGCCGCTTTTTTTTTTTTTTTTTCTTTTTTTAACATGTAGTCCTGAAACTTTCAGACTGGCTGCCCCTGAAATCTTCCGGGGTTTCCTGTTCACACATACACATCGCAGCGGGATGTGTTCGCTGTCCGACAGGAAGGGGGATCATGTCAAGAGGTGGGACATGATTTTAAAAAAAAGAAAAGAAAAAAGGTTGATGTGGAAACAGTGGACGAAGCAACAGAGTACAACGCTATGGCTGGCAATATTTGTGTTTTTACTAAGTATAACAACGCTTCAACATATTCACAGTACCAACGACCATCCTGAAGAACAAAAAACATAAAGAAGCAGTTTCATCCAGAGCGCAGAAATCTAAACGTCATCTCCTCCCTCCTGCTCACTCCTATTGAATTTTCCTGTTTATTTCCTTTATGTAACACGGCTTTGTTGATTCTCATTGGCCGACTATATATACCATCGGTCTGCTATTAAGACACTGTTGTTAAGAAGTTTCTGTGAAGAGCAGGCGGTGGGTCTCATCACAGACTAACTGTTATCACATCAATCCACAGAAAGTAGTCCGGTGAACTTGACCTCGGTTTGTTTGTTTACGGGGGGGGAATAAAAAAATAGGATGAAAACAGAAGATAAAAGAGGTGGAAAACTTCATGCTATGACAGAAAAATCTATAAAACTTAAGATGTGTCATGAAGTAAACACATGCAGCAGAACGTGTTACAGGAAGCTGTGGACACGATGAGGCAGAAAAGCTTGGTGCTTTCTCGCTCCATGTCCTGTTGTTGATGTTAAAGGTCACATATCCTCCTCTTCTTCTTCAGTGTAAATAAGTCTCAGAGCTCCTCTTCAACATGTGTGTGAAGTTTCTTGTTCTAAATCCACTCTGATCCTGTATTTGATCATGTCTATAAACCCCTCTATTTCAGCCCTGCTCAGAACAGACTGTTTCTGTGTCTGTACCTTTAAATATGTAAATGAGCTGTGTCTGACCACGCCCCCTCTCTGGAAGGGCTTGGGTGTCTCGGTCTTTCTCACTCCATGTCCTATTGTTTACGGTGAGAAGGCAGACTCAGAGGGGAGAACAAACACCTAGCTGTGGGAGTGTCACCCACCTGGGGGAGGGGCTACTGCCCTTTGTGATGTCATGAAGGGTAAATCTCCAAACGGCCTGTTTGAGCACACATTTTCTGAAAAGTGGAGCAGGCAGAAGACGGAGAGGATGGACTTTTCTCATCATTGGGGGGTTTGTAGACGGACTAGAGACACCTGTTAGAGTCAGAGGAACATGGTGAGGTGTGTTTAACAGAATATGTGACCTTTAAGTAAGTAGCGGTATAAGAACACCTTCAAGGTGAGAGCAGAGCGTTTCATCTCTCCGCTAACACTCGCCTTTCTATCTTTGCACAACTCCTCTCAAAAATCCTTCAAACATTAAACAGTCATGCAAAAGAAAACTTGATTGCAATGTGTTGTTGTCTCAAGTGGAAAAGAACTGCACATGCAAACTCAACTATTATTCTAATATTTATCTTCAGATGCAATTGAAATGCAAATCAGTGCATCCAAAACTGACTTTTAGTTCCTGCGTATATATTGGAGACGTTCCAAAAGTGACTGAGAAGACGACGCTACAAAGGAGTGACAGCACATGTGGTAACACCACGCTCACTGAAAATGCTTTGCAGGAGAATATGATCGTGTTTGGACAAAAACAAAAATCTGCTCCAGACAACAGGGTGCACACACACACACACACACACACACACACACACACACACACACACACACACACACACACACACACACACACACACACACACACACACACACACACACACACACACACACACACACACACACACAGAGGAGCAGGATGGTGCAATGAATAAAAAAAACAACAGAATATCAGTGAAGCCTAATGGGCTGTCAGTCCAAGTCACTGAGGTTATTTTTTCAAGAGAGGAAGAAATCAATAGGTCCCGAGGTGAGACAACAATACACTGACTGCTAAAGGTGAGGGGAGAGAGGGAGGACGAGAGAGGGAGGACAAGAGGGAGGACGAGAGGAAAGAGGAGAGAAGGAGGGAGACGCAGCTTTGGTATTGATTTCCTGAGTGTGTGTGTGCAGCATTGTCCTCTGTGATAAACACTATTTAATTATGATTTCAAAGGGGGAATATATGTGTGATGGATTTGTATGTGATTGTTTTGTCTGTAATCATATAATGTATGTGTGTGTGTGTGTGTGTGTGTGTGTGTGCCTGCCTGAAGAGGAGAAGATAGATTAGATGATAAAATAAAGACAGAGTGCAAAAACAACAGCTGGGGGAGATATTAACAAGGAAGCATGCAGCCCCGCCCCACACACACACACACACACACACACACACACACACACACACACACACACACACGCAGCTCCACCCCTTGCAGCCTGACCAACCCCATGAAACACCAACTGCACCCACCCTGCAGTCTCTCCCTCCCCTCCCTCTCTGAGCTGCTTCACCCACCTGTTGGCAGCGCCGTCTGTTAGCGAGTGCTAACGCTAATGTTACCTAACAGGAGTTGCCAGAGCTGATTTCCAGGGTGCTCAGTAACCTGTTCTTCTCACATGGTATGACCTCAATCTGACCCCACAACAAACTCGATCTGACTTTTAACCACGGCTCTGAAGCTCCTCGGACACGTGGAAGCCATACTACTTTATTTTAGAACATGTGTCAGACGTTTATGGAAAACTAGAAGTACCTGGGTAGGATTTAGAAATAGGTGAACAGGGGATTTTGTTAAAATCCTGGGTGTTTTTTTCTTTCTGTTTCTGATTTAATTGAATTTGTAATTTATGGTTACTGCTGTGAGTGTCAGAGCACTAGGGTGTTAAATGATCTTTGTAATGGTGAAAAAATCTATAAAATCCTGGGTGTCTAATATGCATCAGAATCAAACGTCATGTTTATTCACCTTGTAAGAAGAACGCTTACAAAAATTTTAGTTTCTGCTCTCTTGTCAACATGTGTGATAACCTGCACTACAGGTTGTTTACATTCACTCTGTCAGAATGTGCCTGAACCTGTCACATCCAGCTGTTTGAATATTCACAACACAAAGTGAGGGCGTGATGAGGGAGAGCCTCACAACAGGTCGCGGCCTCCCGGCTCGTCACTCCGGTCCTCCCTAACTCCCTTCTTTTGTTTAATCTGGTTTTACTTTAGTTATGAAACCCTGTATGCATCGTTTTTGTATTTGTTGTGGTAAATCACCCCATGTCTTACAATTTGTCTTTTTATTTGATTTGTTCTGTTTTATTTTTTTATTTTTTTCTATTTGATTTATTTTGTTCTGTATAAACTCTGAATCACTCTATTGTCTCACCACAAATGAACAATATGTACAAATGTCTGTGAATGTGTGATTCTAAATAAAGTAAAAAATAAAATAAATAATAAAAATCCAACCTGTGGCTCCGTTCCTGCATGTCACCCCCCTCTCTCTTTCTCCCCGATTTCCGACTCTATCCACTGTCCTGTCTCTCCATTAAAAAGCCCAAAAATAAAACATCAAAAATCATTTTGTTTTTCTGAACCTGAGAACTGTCGACTGGAGAAACAGAAAGTCCTCTCTCCACTCAGCTAACAACGCTCAGTGTTGAAACACGTCCTTTATTTCTACATCATCGCCTTAATAAGAAAGAAAAAAACACAAACTTTCAACACGGGCGGCAGCAGCGCTGTACGTGCAGCGTGCAGCGTGCAGCGTGCAGCGCGCAGCGTGCAGCGTGCAGCGACACCTCGGCTTAACTCGGGGAAACAGTCTGTTTGTGTTGGACGCACGTTGCTTTTGGTCTCAGCACACTGGAAGTGTTTTTCACTCGGGCTCGATATAACATCCTCATTTTTAGAACTGAACGGATAAAAATGAGCTGTTAACGTGGAGAGTTAGTCGCTGATGGAGGGGAAGCAATGATGTGAGAATAAAGTGTGTTACAGATGTGTGTTTTAAATGCAGAAACAAAGACTTCAACACAGCGTAGCGTTCTTGAGCACACTAGTCAAAGGAACTGGACTTTGGGGGTCAAACGTGATTGGTCACAGTACGGATCGCCTCGTGTGAGGACACATCCACATGTGACTGCAGGCCTGGGGCTTGACTCTACCACTGGGCCACAGCCTCCCCTTATGACCTGCAGCTTCTTCTATAGCAGCAGCTTACATGTTTAACTCTGTGCAGAAAATATCGAGAAACATATTTGGCAAACTTTTTGGCTAATTCAAAAGTTTCATCATCAGGAAATGACTCTAGAACAACTACACTCCAATAATGATGTATGAAAATACAAACACATAAGATTCTTCTCTGCTTCCTGTCTCTGTCAGACAGCTGTTGTTGTTTTTTTTAACTTCCTGGAAGCATCACTCTGGAGGAAGTGGGCTGCCAACGATGACATCATCATCCTGCACCAGCAGAGGGAGCTGCATCAGTCCACTATCTGCACTGCAATCGTCCTTTTTTCACCCCACATCATCTCCCCCCCTCTCTCTCTCTCTCTCTCTCTCTCTCTCTCTCTCTGCATC
>NC_083625.1:547619-557619 GCF_963584025.1 Labrus mixtus
TGCCTCTTGTAAAGTGTCTTGAAATTAAAATTTGTTATGAAATGGAAAGCTATAAAAATAAAGATTGCTTGACTGATTGAACTTCTAGACCATGGCTTCATTTTGTTATCAGACGACCGTGTGACTTTAAACAAATGAGGTTGGTGACAGATACAATGGGAATGATGTCACTCCTACACAGAGCTATGTTTACATTGGTATGGTCTACCCAGTTATGTAACATTGTTTGACACAATTTTGCCAAATTAAAGCATGTTAATGATAAATAAGAGGCCCCAACATTGATCCAAGGGGAACGCTACAAATTCAAGAGGTGTGCTCAAATGTACAAATTCACCGGAAGATATCCGGTGTCGTTTGAAACCCTCAATCAATGAAAAATAAGGAGGAGTTATTAAGTAGAAGCTTTTACTATGTGATCAGTTATGTTGAAACAATTCCAGCATCACCACAGCGCCAGAGGCGACATCTTGTTGGCATCTTCGTTAGTGACGGCAGATTGATAACTTCCTCAGAAAAGCACTTCAGCACAACAAAAGTAAATTTCTGCTGTAAATGACTAACCCTAACCCCTAACCCTCATCATCTCACGCATGATCTGGGCCACAACTTGAGCGACGTGTGCTGCAGCTTTTGGTCTGACAAGCTCTTATAACATCAGTTTGTGGTGAAAACGAAAGAAAAACTAGAGAGAGTAGCATCATTGCCCAAATGAAGGGTTGATTTGTTGCTCCGTGCATACCTAAATTTATCTGCTAAGGTTCAAACTTATCAAGATAATTTGCCAAACAATCCTAAATTCTTACATTTCTGACTGCAGTGGTGGTTTAGTCAAATCAAATCAGAGTCTCAGCTTTTTAACGGTTTTATGACAGCTCAAAGTTCATGATCCGGACATAAAAATGCTACGACAAGTGTAACTAGACGGACACATACTGAAAGTCAAACGTTTCAACTTCATAATGAAGTAACAAATTGAGACAGAACATGATCTCCTTTCAGCTGGAAAAATGAGTCTCAGCGGATCAAGAATGTCTGAATCTTTTAGTCGCTGCAAAGGTAACACGGATTCTTTATGTCCCCGTTTAAAACGATTTATATGCAACGCAATTACTTTTGCAAGACTCCAATATTACACACACCAAAGCATCTTTCACATTTGGACAAGCTGAAAATATTGCAATGGAGGCCTGATCTTTCCGATAACACACCAATGTCTGAACCAGATCCTAAATCAAAACTATTGTAGTCGAGTCAGAAACATCCAGAAACACCAAAACTTCATTAAGCTAGGTCTATCATGACCTCGCTCTGTCTTGTGTTCTGGCTCTTTACTACTATATCCCTACACTCTCTGCAGCCGGCTCGGTGTCAGCCCCGTTTGTCAAACCTGACGTCTAAACAAATCGAACTTGGCCTGAGCATGCCTTGACCTGGAGGCATGATTTTGGCTGTTGTGTGCAGTTGTTATGGAAGCGATAAAACAGGTTGGAATAAATGTTTTGTGCTATGTTTTGATGTTAACCTCAAGCAGAGTAGGGTTAAATACCCCCCCCCCCCAAAAAAAAAAATCAAAGGCCTGATTCAGACAATCCATAAGTTATCTACTGAGACTATTTCCCCATTAAAACATTTCAATCTAATGTGTTGCCACAGACAACAAACATCTTGCTGCTTGCCCTCCAGTTGCATGTTAGCATATTTAGCTTTCCCATTAAAACCAAAGGGAGCAGTTAGCCTTAGCATACCTCCATGGTACTCACTGACATAATCCTGCTGTGCAACTTTCCTTATCCGTCCACATCCTCCTTATCCTCCTTACAATCTCTCCTCTTGCCTTGTTTGTCTCCTCGCCTCCAATTACCTCCTTTCCCTCCACATGTTTTTTTTTCTTCTTCACCTGCCACTCTTCAAAACTCCCCCATCCTTCTCCCAATCCAGCTGACGCCTCCCTCCTCCTCCCTCGCTCAGTCTGTTTTCTGGGTTAATGGCTGCCATGGCGACAGGCCTCACCTTATCATTACCGCTCACACCCTTTTTATTCTATGGCCTCTCCTGTCTCCCATTATGACTGCCAACGTGGACCTACCTATCATAACACGGGAGCTCAAAATGTCAAAGCTGTAGCAACACGCCAGCTCAGCCGTGGCGGCGTTGCAAACACTCCAAAAGTATGTATTATTTATGATTATACTTAATTATCATTCATAAAGTGTAGCCACAAATAATCGTTGAGTCCTTAATCAGCCAGCAGACAGACGCTCTTACTGTGAGCTGAGACATGACGGTTTGGTGTCCTCCATTAGCCAGTTAGCTGAGCATCATTAGAGACATTTTGAAGAACATGATGTGTCTGTTTGGAAGACAAAATAACCAGAATTTCAGGAGTTCAGGATTCAAGACGAAGCACATGAACCTCCTGATGTCATCAAACCGACTGAGAGCTTCTCCTGACAAAAAACAACAACAACAAAATCAACAGGCCAAGATGTTCAGCTATGACCAAACGTTTTCACTTTGTATTCCAATATTCAGAGAAATAAATATGTCTGGCATCTACAAAGACATGTGTATTTTACAGTTATGTACACCTTGTTTTAAGCCAAACTAAACAACAACAACCATGCCGTCTATAGAGGCTGGAGGAACATTTGTAAATATATTTTTAAGGTCACTTATTCTGATAAATCCTCTTCCTCATGTTCCTCTAACTCTAACATGTGTCTCTAGTCTGTCTCCAAACCCCCCAATGACGAGAAAAGTCCATCCTCTCCGTCTTCTGCCTGCTCCACTTTTCAGAAAATGTGTGCTCAAACAGGCCGTTTGGAGATTTTCCCTTCATGACATCACAAAGGGCAGTAGCCCCTCCCCCAGGTGGGTGACACTCCCACAGCTAGGTGTTTGTTCTGCCCTCTGAGTCTGCCTTCTCACCGTAAACAATAGGACATGGAGTGAGAAAGCACCGAGTACACCCGAGCCCTTCCAGAGAGGGGGCGTGGTCAGACACAGCTCATTTACATATTTAAAGGTACAGACACAGAAACAGCCTGTTCTGAGCAGGGCTGAAATAGAGGGGTTTATAGACATGATCAAATACAGGATCAGAGTGGATTTAGAACAAGAAACTTCACACACGTTTTGAGGAGCTCTGAGAGGAGGAGGAGATGTCACCTTTAAGTAACAGTGGTGCCCTATGTTGTCATGAGCATCAACACTTTCTATACCTCATGTTTACTATGACAGAATAAAGGAATTTATTACACAGCTGTGTTAAATACTTGATTCTGTCCCTCGATTATCGATGGATAAAAGATGTAAAAACTGAACACTGTGACAGAGAAATCTACAAAACTGAAGATGGTGCATTAAGTCAACACATCACAGAACGTGCTGATGAATATTGTGCATCCTCTGCAGCGACCATTTCATTTATAAAGTCGTCCATTCAGGTGTCTCTGCTCGTCAACACAGAGGGAGAGGAACTGTGTATGTATGTGTGAGCATGTAATAAGTCCAGTTAGCAACGTTAGCACCAGCGCTAGTTTGGTTACATCTGCCATCGCTCTAATCTCATGTAAACTAAAGAGACAGCGTCGCACGATGACGTCACACCGGTGCTCAGCGTGACGTCACAAGAACTAAACTCTGTTTTCCCCGTCTACACAGAAACACCTTAAAGACCTAAACACCTTGAGTTCCTGAACATCTTCACCCTGTAAGGACTTTTACTAAAGGAGAGTTTACAGAGACCTAAAACGCCGTTTGGGTACAAAAGGTCAAAACACAGAAAACCCTCCGTTTTCAAAAAATACCCGCCTACATGTGGACGAGGCCGCAGAGTGAAGCCCAGCAGAGGTTTTTCAAAATGATTCACACACTCTCGTCAGGGTGCATTTAGTCTGTCATGACCTCTGACCTCTTCACTATTTGAATCACGAGGCTCGTTCCGCTGACGCCCTTCCTGAGTGTCACTCGTGGATTAAAAACAAACAAAAGGTCGACGCTGCCGCCGCTCCAAATGCAAAACACCCCCAACAACAACGCAAATGTCAACCTGCTATGACAGCAATGAAGTGTTTGTGCATTGTGTGGTTTCATTTTTTTCAGCCGTCATCACGACAACCTGCTCCTCTGATGCTCCTTCACTTCACTGACGTCGCTTCAACACAGCGGAGACTCATCCTGTTCTAACATCCAGAGAGAAGTCTGTCAGACACATTTATTCACCTGGTGCTGCAGAGACTCACAGGTTACATGATCTGCTCATCGACTCTGAAGACTCAACAGATACTGAACACAATGAGCGTGCATGTTTCCTTTTTTAACCACCGCGTCCAGATGTTTCCCTCACTTCTTCAAAAACAGCTGAACGTGCAGAATCATCCATAAAGCAACGGCTGTGAAACACCTTAAAGGCAGGGTTATTTTTGAATGTAGCATTCCCTCAGTGCACCGTCTGCACCCGTCCCCTCTGTGCTCCCTCAGAAGCCACGCCCCCTCACTTACATGCATGAGCGCCGTTGCTCCAGAAGTGGACCTCAGCTCATCTCTTTGAATGAGGGCTCATTCATGCATGTGGTAGAGAGCGAGCAGGGAGACAGGGAGGCGTCTGATTGGTTCATCAGATTGGTACCTCGTGGCAGACATTGGTTGAAGTTTTTACAGACTTACAAACTGATACAGATGATGGATTTTCTTTGTTCCTTTTTCAGAGAACCTGAGTTATTAATTTCTGTCAGGACCTAAAGACAATTTACACCAAAACCTTAAAAAAGTGGATCTGGAGGAAATGACCAACCCTGACTTTAAACTTACGTAATCAATGAGTCTTTTTTTCAAACCAGAGAAAAGTCTGTAAACAAACCTCCTCCAGAGGCTGATTTTTAATCCTCAGTGTGATCTCGACCTGATCGCACATGTCTGAAAGGAGGTGATGCGTGTCGTCATCCACACCTAGCCACACCCACCTTCTCATCCATCCTCCTGCTCGTCCACCCGCACACCCTCCACCACCATCACCTCGGCGAGAAACCCCACCTCCCCCTCCCCCTCCTCACCGTGCACTCCATCTCCTCAGGCTCTGGTTTGATCTGTACAGAGGGCATGTCTGTCCCGCCCTCCTCCTCCTCCTCCTCCCTCGGTTCCTCCTCTTCCTCCTTCTTCTTCTTCTTCAAAGACTGTGACGCTACTTCCTCTCGCTCCTCCTCGCCTGCTTCCTCTTCCTCTTCCTTCAGCGGCGGCCGAGGCCTGGTCACCGGCTCCTCCTTCTCCTCCTCCTCTTGCGTCGGCGGCGGTGATGCTGACGACGGCTGCGGCTGCTGAGTTAGTGCGCTCTGCTTGGCCGGGCTCCTCCTCTTCTTCTTCTGGCCGCCGGCGGCGCTCTTCTTCTGCTTAGGAGTCGACTGGCACTGAGGAGGAGGAGGAGGAGAAGGTGAGATCTCTAACACATTCAAGAAGAAGAAGGTAAGAGAGGAGGAGAAAAAGAGAAAAAGAAAAGAGGGGAAGGGGGAAATATCAGAGAACAACGGGGGAAGGAAGGCTGAAAAAAAAGAAACTTCTAGGCCAGGAGAGAAGGATGAAAAGAAGGGATTTGTGAGAGGATTTGAAGGAGGAATGGGGAATTAAAGAGGAGGGGGGGATAGAGAAGGAAGCACAAGAGGGGGAAGGAAACTGTGAAATCATGGAGGGGAGGAAGACAGGTAGGAGAGGAAGCAAGACAGGAAATGGCAGGCTAGAGTTTGTAGGGGGGGAAAAAAACACATGACAACAAGCATTACCTCTGCTCTCAGAGCTGGTCCAGAAAAAAAAAAAAGAGAGACCCTTCTCAGAAATCAGCCAGAAGGGGGGGTAAGAACACACACACACAGAGACACACACACACACACACACACACACACACACACACACACACACACAAACACACACACACTCTGGTTTAAACAGAGAGATAGAAATTAAGGCTAAAAAGAGAGACAGAGGAGGCAGAGAAACAAAAGGCCTAATCCTGAGGCTGCCAGTGAGGGAATGAGAGCAAAAGAGAAATAACAGAGAGAGAGAGAGAGAGAGCGAGCGAGAGCAGGGAGGAGTAGCCGTGAAATGACCCCTCCCTCCCTTTCAGCAGCAGGCAGGCGGACACACCCTTTTCTGGAAGCCGAGAGAGAGAGAGAGAGCGAGCGAGAGGTGTGGGGAGTGCCGAGGCAGAGGAACGCACACACACACACACACACACACACACAGACACACACACACACACACACAGAGAGACACACACACACACACACACACACACACAAACACACACACACACACACACACACAGACACACACACACACACACACACACACACACACACACACAGACACAGACACACACACACACACACACACACACACACACACACACACACACAGAGACACACACACACACACACACACACACACACACTAGTCATGCACACACCCTTTTTCTTCTTCTCTGTCTCTATGTTCACTTCCTTTAACAGAATGTACTTCACTGTATCTGAAAACAACAACAACTAAATAAAAACTTGATCAAATAATGACGTGAAGAAGATACATGTCTACATGAAGAAGATACATGTCTACATGAAGAAGATACATGTCTACATGAAGAGGATACATGTCTACATGAAGAAGATACATGTCTACATGAAGAAGATACATGTCTACATGAAGAGGATACATGTCTACATGAAGAAGATACATGTCTACATGAAGAAGATACATGTCTACATGAAGAAGATACATGTCTACATGAAGAGGATACATGTCTACATGAAGAAGATACATGTCTATGTGAAGAAGATACATGTCTACATGAAGAAGATACATGTCTACATGAAGAAGATACATGTCTATGTGAAGAAGATACATGTCTACATGAAGAGGATACATGTCTACATGAAGAGGATACATGTCTACATGAAGAAGATACATGTCTACATGAAGAGGATACATGTCTACATGAAGAGGATACATGTCTACATGAAGAAGATACATGTCTACATGAAGAAGATACATGTCTACATGAAGAGGATACATGTCTACATGAAGAGGATACATGTCTACATGAAGAGGATACATGTCTACATGAAGAAGATACGTCTACATGAAGAAGATACATGTCTACATGAAGAAGATACATGTCTACATGAAGAAGATACATGTCTACATGAAGAAGATACATGTCTACATGAAGAAGATACATGTCTACATGAAGAGGATACATGTCTACATGAAGAGGATACATGTCTACATGAAGAAGATACATGTCTACATGAAGAAGATACATGTCTACATGAAGAAGATACATGTCTACATGAAGAGGATACATGTCTACATGAAGAAGATACATGTCTACATGAAGAAGATACATGTCTATGTGAAGAAGATACATGTCTATGTGAAGAGGATACATGTCTACATGAAGAAGATACATGTCTACATGAAGAAGATACATGTCTACATGAAGAAGATACATGTCTACATGAAGAAGATACATGTCTACATGAAGAAGATACATGTCTACATGAAGAGGATACATGTCTACATGAAGAAGATACATGTCTATGTGAAGAAGATACATGTCTATGTGAAGAGGATACATGTCTACATGAAGAAGATACATGTCTACATGAAGAAGATACATGTCTATGTGAAGAAGATACATGTCTACATGAAGAAGATACATGTCTACATGAAGAAGATACATGTCTACATGAAGAAGATACATGTCTACATGAAGAGGATACATGTCTATGTGAAGAGGATACATGTCTACATGAAGAAGATACATGTCTACATGAAGAAGATACATGTCTACATGAAGAGGATACATGTCTACATGAAGAAGATACATGTCTATGTGAAGAAGATACATGTCTATGTGAAGAGGATACATGTCTACATGAAGAAGATACATGTCTACATGAAGAAGATACATGTCTACATGAAGAGGATACATGTCTACATGAAGAGGATACATGTCTACATGAAGAAGATACATGTCTATGTGAAGAAGATACATGTCTATGTGAAGAGGATACATGTCTACATGAAGAAGATACATGTCTATGTGAAGAAGATACATGTCTATGTGAAGAGGATACATGTCTACATGAAGAAGATACATGTCTACATGAAGATACATGTCTACATGAAGAAGATACATGTCTACATGAAGAAGATACATGTCTACATGAAGAGGATACATGTCTACATGAAGAGGATACATGTCTACATGAAGAAGATACATGTCTACATGAAGAAGATACATGTCTACATGAAGAAGATACATGTCTACATGAAGAAGATACATGTCTACATGAAGAAGATACATGTCTACGTGAAGAGGATACATGTCTATGTGAAGAGGATACATGTCTATGTGAAGAGGATACATGTCTACATGAAGAGGATACATGTCTACATGAAGAGGATACATGTCTACATGAAGAAGATACATGTCTACATGAAGAAGATACATGTCTACATGAAGAGGATACATGTCTACATGAAGAAGATACATGTCTACATGAAGAGGATACATGTCTATGTGAAGAAGATACATGTCTACATGAAGAAGATACATGTCTACGTGAAGAAGATACATGTCTACATGAAGAGGATACATGTCTATGTGAAGAAGATACATGTCTACATGAAGAAGATACATGTCTATGTGAAGAAGATACATGTCTACATGAAGAAGATACATGTCTACATGAAGAGGATACATGTCTACATGAAGAGGATACATGTCTACATGAAGAAGATACATGTCTACATGAAGAAGATACATGTCTACATGAAGAAGATACATGTCTACATGAAGAAGATACATGTCTACATGAAGAGGATACATGTCTACATGAAGAAGATACATGTCTACATGAAGAAGATACATGTCTACATGAAGAAGATACATGTCTACATGAAGAAGATACATGTCTACATGAAGAGGATACATGTCTATGTGAAGAGTTGCTCTGCTCTTCAGGAAACTGAATGTGATGATTTCACAGACAAACTTTTAAAAATGTTTGACTCTGAGGAAGACGCAGCGCTCAGTCCTTTGTAGTGTTGTCTTGTCTCGGGCTCAGACTGGGCGGACTCTAGATTTGAAATCAAGACCGGTCAAGACCACCGCCTCGTTTTAAAAGAACCCGGTTACGGCCACAAACCAAGTGAGGGACACTCCCCCTAAACACAAGATGAGGATTGTTCTGTGATATTTATGGTCATGTCTCACCCTGCCTTGGTCTTGGTCTTGGTCTTGGTCTTGTCTTGGTCTCACCCTGCCTTGGTCTTGGTCTTGGTCTTGGTCTTGGTCTTGGTCTTGGTCTTGGTCTTGGTCTTGGTCTCACCCTGCCTTGGTCTTGGTCTTAGTCTCACGCTGCCTTGGTCTTGGTCTTGGTCTTGGTCTCATCCTGCCTTGGTCTTGGTCTTGTTCTCATCCTGCCTTGGTCTTGGTCTTGGTTTCACCCTGCCTTGGTCTTGGTCTTAGTCTCACCCTGCCTTGGTCTTGGTCTTGGTCTCGTCCTTTACACCTAAATAAATGTGCATTAAGTGATTCATTTCTTTGGATCCGGCCTGAGAGGAGGATCTGTTCCCTCTGTCAGATTTTGACTCCACGCCGTTATCCGCTGTGTGACCTCTGTTGATCTACACGAGTGGAAGTTATATATAAAAAAAACGACTTCCTGTTCTCTGTCTTTTTCTTCCTCTTTGAGCTCGCTTGATGCTGATGTGACCGTGGTTAACGCCGAACTGTCAGAGGAATATTTTAAACTTGTGGTTTTTTGAGATGAAGTCTGTGAGCTCTGCGCGTCCACACGTTCAGATCTTCTTCTTCTTCTTCTTTAAATCTACAAGTTAAAGTGGACGTCTTCACATGACATGCTGTGTGTTCAGAACCTGTTCAGAGTAACGGGAGGCCGACACAAAATGAGGGGTCACCATGTCGACGTATTGATCGGGT
>NC_083625.1:562619-565119 GCF_963584025.1 Labrus mixtus
ACTTGAGTCCCTGCAATGTGGAACACACATTTCAACCCTGATCTTACATCAGAGTCGTTAATGAGGGAACTATAGCTGCAGTACGTATTCAACGTCTGAGACGGGGAGGCGGAACAGGGCTGTGTGTGTGTGTGTGCATGCCTCAGTGTGTGTGTATGTGAAGCCCCTGTGTTTCAGCTGTGGCTCACTGGTAGAGTCTCTCAACTGGAAGGTCGAGGGTTCAATCCCCAGATCCTGCAGCCACATGTCCAATGTGTCCTTGGGCAAGAAACTTAACCCCAAATTTCTCCCGCTGTGACCTGAGGTGTAAAATCACTTTAGGCAGTCAGAAGACTAGAAAAGAACGAGTCAATTTCCTCTTCTCTGCATTCCACAACCCTGTAGGGTCATGTGAATTCACACACTGGGGCGCCAATATTACGCCTTTACCGATGCAATATGTAAAAAACAACAAGGGCGTGATGATGATGAAGCTTCATAACGGAGCTGACTGAGGACGTCTAGAAGCTGCTGTTAGTTGATTTCACAGGTGAACTTTGGTGCTGTTTGTCAACAGGCAACAGCTTGGGGGCCCAAAGTCAGAGGGGGACCCCCCGAGGGCTGACAAACTTTGAACCACAGCATTGGTTTAAAATGTGCATATTTTTGCAATGACAGTCGGAAACCTCCCTAAGGGGGCCCCCATCTGCCAGCACTCACCTCTCTTTCACTCTGCTAAGTGTGGGGTGCATTTTTGCAACGTTTTCAATGAAAGTCACTGAAAGAAAATGAGAGAAGAGGAATTATCTGTCTAGAAAAGAAAAAGGGGAAACTGGCAGAAGAAAATGGGCTGTAGGCTGGTTGGAGGGGCCCCCAATGAATCATTTCCTAGGACCCCAACAGACTCTAGAATCACCACTGAGGGTTAGGGACTTCCACTGAAATCCTGAAGCAGCAGAGTCCGCTATGTGATGCTCTTATGAGAATTTTTGCCTCAATATCAAATATTGTGAACGTCCTCGCCCTCTCCCGCTGGCTTGTGTTGAATTTTCCTGAAGAATTCCTGCAGTGCTCTCATATCAGCTCATCAAGACAACTTCAGGAGTTTTTCAGGAGTTTTGTGAAGTGTTTGTGTTCGTCTGTGAACCAGGGACAATAAAGCAACTTGGTCGTTTTCATATGCAACAAAGAAAAGACAAAACTAAATCTCTGAAACAGCACAAAGGCTAAATCTCTCTCCTCTCGTCTGTAGGCCGGGAACATTTTGGGGTTAGAAGTGTAAAGTGCTGCAGCCAGACGTGGCTCAAACAGGATTTGCAAATAATTCCTCAGCGTTTGTTTTGACCTAATCTGGAGCTCCAGCTATAGGTGGAGTTCAGATGGAGCCACGTAAGCAGTAAATCACAGGAAGAAGAAGAAGAAGAAGAAGAAGAAGAAGAAGAAGAAAAACCCCTTACACTGAATTGAATTTGAAATAGTCTGAACTTTCTGTACGAACCACACCCACTCTACAAATGTTGGACAGACTGAGGCAAACAGGGAGAATCTTTTTCAAATCCGACTTGATCCTCATCTGCTGGCAGACGAGGCAGTGAGGGGGTCAGAAGTGTGTGTGTGTGTGTGTGTGCATGTGTGTGTGTGTGTGTGTGGAGAGAGCAGCACTAACGAGGAGTGAAAGCGAGAGATTGTGTGTGTGTGTGTGTGTGTGTGTGCATGTTGTGTGTGTGTAAATAAGGAGTGACAAGAGTATGCATGTGTGTGTGTGTGTGTGTTCCTCCCCCCCAGAGGAGGGGTCCCACTGTGGAGTTCCAGGAATAAAGAGGGTGGGGTGGGTGTGACCCTGTCAGCCTCTGATCCCACCACAGGAAGTCAGTATTGGGTGGGTGGGGAGGGGTGGGTTGGGCGGTGGGGGGGGGGGGGGGGGGTGAAGACAGATGGACGAAGATAAAACTTTGTCATTTCTGTGTCGAGGAAACTTCTCAACTTTTTATGCCCCCCGGTTCAGGGGGTTCATGTTGAACTCTTGTTACCTTCATAGATTTTCAGAGTTTCATTCTCAGAAATATTCCTGCAGCATCACTCTTAGCTGTTGTCTTTGTTTTCAAAATCCAATCAAACAAATTCAAGATGAGTCGGTTTCATTAAACAAATACTGTGATTTCAGCTCAAATTTATAACTACCAATCAAATGAGAGGCTCCTCCCGGGCCAAAGGAACGTGTTCTGAGATGCAATTGTACCCAATTATTATCAAATGTCTCAACATATGAATGGGATCTGTGTAGCAAACTTGAAACCCCAGGGTGCTGAACAGACTGACGATTCCACATCAGTACCATAAAAAGGCTCAGTAGTCATTACGCCGATATACTTTTATATTGATTCCACAATCTCTTAAAGGGGACATATTATTAAAAATCCACTTCTAGTGTTTCTGAACATATATGTGTGTAACCTGAGAGTCTACTGACCCACAAACTGTGAAATAAACCCATCCAGTCCTTTGTTTGTGGTCTGCATAA
>NC_083625.1:577619-578964 GCF_963584025.1 Labrus mixtus
AACCTGCCCTTGTTTAACCTCACAATCCTCCACGGCTTATCTCCTATTTGTCTTCCTCACAGAAACATAACCACATGCATTTATCTGCATGTTTACTTCTCTGCACCGGGACAGAGAAGACAAACTTATCTCTTATGTCCGCAGCCACTCCCTCACTGTTTCTCTGCCTCCACCCTGTCTTCACCGAGCAGAGTCCCCCCCCCCCCCTTAAAGAGCCTCGGGTCCTCCTTAGAGGGGGGGGGCCTCCACCATGTGAACCCTCTGAACCTCACAAACACACTGAGAGATAAGATGTACTGAGTGTCTGTGAGCTCAGGTCACCATGGACACTGAGGTCTAAAAAAAATCAGTTATAGACGGTTCTGGAGAAAAATCAAAAAGTTGCGGACAAAGCGTTAAAGTCCAACACTATGATTTTTTTTTTTTTTTGCCTTTAAAGCCAAAAGCAAATATATCGAGCATCCGGAGCAATTTAAAAACAGACTCAAGACAGACGGAAGTGCTGTGAGCCAACTTTGGTATCCTAGCAACAGAAAGCACATGCAGAGGATAGGAGCGCTCTGAAATTCAAGCCATGGGCAAGCACAAGAAAAAAAGCCAAAAGTGGACACAAGCCCTCAACATCAAAACATCAAATATTCATATTTTTTATTATACTAGTGTTTACTTCTGAGGCTGCTGTTACAACAAACAAGATTTAAAAACTCTGTTTGCACGATATTTTAAAATAAGAACGACACCACGTCTGATCAAAACATATTCACAGATATTAAATATAGGTTTCTGGATTGATATGAGCTTTGCATGTTCAAACTGTGTGCAAATTCATGTTGCACTACTTACTATTTACACTTTGACACACTAACCCTCTCAAACACACACACACACTCAGTAGCTGTCACGCACACACACACATCTTGACTGTCCTCGGGGCGCAGATCGAAGAGCAGAGAAAGTCAAAACAGCAGCTGACGGCCGTCTGTCAGCTCTGACAACAACAGGAGGGGACGAGTCAACAATGTCCAACTGGATGTGTTTACAGCCGGGGGGGTCAAGGGTCACTGCGGTTACACAATGTTGTCTGTCTCCAAGAGGACATGAGAAAAAGAGAGTTCACATATCTGACACATATATGGCTGACTGTGTGTTTGACTAAAGGTAACTATTATATATTTGACATTTATCTTTGTTGTTTAGTCTCAGCAGCTCTTTGTTGATGCCGTCTTGTGTTTGTATTCCAGATGTTACCGGGCCTCTCCAGACGGCTCCCATGTTGAAACTGGATCTTGGACTACTTGGATTATTTGGCCTCTCCCGGAGCTCTGTTAGTAGACTCATGTGGCTG
>NC_083625.1:579164-596664 GCF_963584025.1 Labrus mixtus
AGAGAGAGAGAGAGAGAGAGAGAGATGCAGCCTGGCTGTTATCACACCACACCCTGCTGACGCAAAGTCGGCCACCGCTTCCCCACCCTCTTATCCACACAAACACACACACCCGACAAACTTGGTGTACTCTGCACTAAGTTAATCACGTATTACACACAGACACACACACACAGACACACACACACACACACACAGACACACACACACACACACACACACACACACACACACACAAACAAGACAGCGTGTGCCGAAACCACAAAGTTGTGGTGGGAGCACTTTTCTAAAACTTACAATGAACTCAAAGAGCTTCTAGGCCAGGAGCAACCTCAAACATGTGTGTGTCTGTGTGTGTGTGTGTGTGTGTGTGTGTGTGTGTGTGTGTGTGTGTGTGTCTGTGTGTGTGTGTGTGTCTGTGTGTGTGTGTGTGTTGTGTGTGTGTGTGTGTGTGTGTGTCTGTGTGTGTGTGTGTGTGTGTGTGTGTGTCTGACGGAGCAGACATCGTCAAGACAGAAATGAAGTCCTATTCAATCAAAGGTCAAAGGTCGCTGTTGCCAAATAATGACATCCTAATAAAAACGAGCCTGCACGCTCTGAATAAATCTCTCTGCCAATTCAACTCACATCACCACTTTGTGACTCCTCACGGTGACCTCATGACATAGATGAGGGTTACCCGAGCAGAAGTTGACAGCAGGATAAAAAGAGAAGAAGAAGACGAATAACGATGGGCAGCGAGCGGATCAAAGATTAGAGCTGCAAAGTGATCAGAGGTGAATAAATAAATGCATCCTGCTCGTTACCTTCAGGTCATCAGATATGGTGATGTGTCATTTTTATGGTTGTCTTGCATCGGCGTAGCGGCTGCATGGAAGAGCACAGCACAGCGGGCGCTCCACATTCAGACTGAAGAAGAAACATCAGGGGTGTAAACATGGCGGCTTGAAGCGACAGTCTGAAAAGGGCGAGAAACTCAGGTAGTTTCTCGCATCAAAGCGTGGCTGCTTCACATTCTTTGTGGAAAGTCTTCGATTCATGCTTTTCTGTACAGACGCACATGTCTTTGATCATTCTTTTTTTTTTTTTTTTTAGACTTCCTGTCTGAGTTTGATTGTTGTTGTTGATGAAACGGTGCGTTGCTGCTATTCTCGGCCAGGTCTCCTTTGAGTGAGCGTTCTCTGATCTCAACGGGACTAACCTGGATAAATAAAAACATAAATATCTGTAGAGGCCGCCTCCTCTCCTCTTCTCTTCTCTTCTCTTGATATGTAAGAGACAGGAAAACAAAAACAAGTAAAAGGCTGTTTCAGGTTAAACTCTGGGGTCTCCTGGACGTCAGTGAGGGGGCTGCTGTCTGAGCTGCCGCTAGGTGATGTCAAGGACTTCCTCGGTTTTGGAGAATTTTGCCATTTTTAAAGGGGACATGAAAAATCCTCTTCTCCAGTGTTTCTGAACATATATGTGTGTAACCTGAGAGTCTACTGACCCACAACAGGTGAAATAAACCATCCAGTCCTTTGTTTGTGGTCTGCATAAGTCTTACAACACAGAGAAAAATGCTCTGTTTCAAATGTGCTCTCCTTGTGATGTCACAGTGGGATTCTGGTAAAAAAGAATCCCCTCCCTCTCCACCCATGGACTCCACCCCCAGACTAGAACAAAACTTTTGAGCAGGTCGGCCATTTTTATTCTCACTACAGAGGAGTGATGTCTACGGGGAAAACTCAGGGGGGGAGGGGGGGGGGGCACCCACACACACCAAAACGGAGCGTTCTGAGAGAGCTGGTTTCTACAGGGTCACAAACCTCCTCTGCTGCTTGATTCATGTTATATTTTGACCAAAGCACAGATGTTTCATTTAGACCACAGGGGGACTGTTTGAAAAGGTGGAGGAGGGGACTGTTTGAAAAGGTGGAGGAGGGGACTGTTAGAAAAGGTGGAGGAGGGGACTGTTTGAAAAGGTGGAGGAGGGGACTGTTAGAAAAGGTGGAGGAGGGGACTGTTTGAAAAGGTGGAGGAGGAGGACTGTTTGAAAAGGTGGAGGAGGGGACTGTTAGAAAAGGTGGAGGAGGGGACTGTTTGAAAAGGTGGAGGAGGGGACTGTTAGAAAAGGTGGAGGAGGACACTGTTAGAAAAGGTGGAGGAGGGGACTGTTTGAAAAGGTGGAGGAGGGGACTGTTAGAAAAGGTGGAGGAGGACTGTTTGAAAAGGTGGAGGAGGGGACTGTTTGAAAAGGTGGAGGAGGGGGCTGTTTGAAAAGGTGGAGGAGAGGACTGTTTGAAAAGGTGGAGGAGGGGACTGTTAGAAAAGGTGGAGGAGGACACTGTTTGAAAAGGTGGAGGAGAGGACTGTTTGAAAAGGTGGAGGAGGGGACTGTTAGAAAAGGTGGAGGAGGAGGACTGTTTGAAAAGGTGGATGAGGGGACCGTTAGAAAAGGTGGAGGAGGGGACTGTTAGAAAAGGTGGAGGAGGAGGACTGTTTGAAAAGGTGGAGGAGGGGACTGTTAGAAAAGGTGGAGGAGGAGGACTGTTAGAAAAGGTGGAGGAGGGGACTGTTAGAAAAGGTGGAGGAGGAGGACTGTTTGAAAAGGTGGAGGAGGGGACTGTTAGAAAAGGTGGAGGAGGGGACTGTTTGAAAAGGTGGAGGAGGGGACTGTTAGAAAAGGTGGAGGAGGGGACTGTTAGAAAAGGTGGAGGAGAGGACTGTTTGAAAAGGTGGAGGAGGGGACTGTTAGAAAAGGTGGAGGAGAGGACTGTTAGAAAAGGTGGAGGAGGGGACTGTTAGAAAAGGTGGAGGAGAGGACTGTTTGAAAAGGTGGAGGAGGGGACTGTTTGAAAAGGTGGAGGAGAGGACTGTTTGAAAAGGTGGAGGAGGGGACTGTTTGAAAAGGTGGAGGAGAGGACTGTTTGAAAAGGTGGAGGAGGGGACTGTTTGAAAAGGTGGAGGAGAGGACTGTTTGAAAAGGTGGAGGAGGGGACTGTTTGAAAAGGTGGAGGAGAGGACTGTTTGAAAAGGTGGAGGAGGGGACTGTTTGAAAAGGTGGAGGAGGGGGATCATATGTCCTCTTTAAGGGCCCCCTTAGTGTAGAGACATGAACTTTCTTCACAGCAGCTCAAACACTGCACTGCAGTGGAAAGAGGATGTTCACTCACATGCAAAACTTTAGGCTGCTGATGTGTGTGTGCTGTTTGACCGATAAATATCAAGTTCAATTTCAGGAACGATTGCTTTTACACCAAGAAACTCATCTAACCATGTGTTCATGGAACTCACAGTCACACAGCTCTCAGAAGTTTAAGGGCCTATAGTCTAATAGTAATAGTAGCCCCTCCTCCACAAAACTTTACAGTAAGCACTATTCACTCCCGCTCTGATGATAAAGTCCTAATAAGGAAACCAGGCGCGTATCTGTCGGCCTGTCGAGAGAGTCTCTGTTCAAGGGTCACAGTTTCAGAAGTCACTTTCACACAGGACACAGGAGACACAGAAAAGGACCGGCTTTCAACGAGGTCTGCAGACGCCTGAGGCTTAAGACTCTTCTTACACCTGCAGATGAGACGATTGTAAGTTCAGGTGTGAAAACACCCAAGATGCTAGTGCAAAAATATGTACATAGTGCAAAAATACAGCACTTGAACTGTAGCAGACTAAAAGACATTTAATTATTGGTTTAGGAAAGAAGCAGTCAATGCATTGCATAAAAACCAAGCAGCAACCTCAATGCTGAAAACTGATTCCAATGTGGAAGTGCACAAAGCTGCAGCTCTGGAGTCTCCACTAGAGGCTGGGTGTAAATGCAAAGGAATCCCTGTTAGAGCCCAAATGCACATATTCACAGCAGAATCAAACATATTTACAGCCGGCTTCAAAAAGAGTTTGCTCTCTAAAATAGTGCTTTCACACTTGCAGAAATCTTCTGAAAAACTCCTGATATTTCTTGGAGGAGCTGTGATGTGTGAACGCACTCGGACTTCACCCTGAGCTTCTCCTGCCAGACCCCTATTTTTTTTTCCTGCAGCATGGCCAGAGTGAGCTGATGTGAGAACGCAGCAGGATATTCCCCGGAGAATTCACCTCGAGCCAATGGGAGGGGGGGAGAGACGTTTATATCCTGCGACTGCTGCACAGTGGTTGATTTTTTTTACATCATGTTTTACCTTAGTAGACCCCCCGTCCCCCCGTCCCCCCTCTCCCGTCTGACAGGGATAGTCTCCCGCTGTGAGGAACATGTGCGGTCAGGAGAATCTCCTGAGCAGTCCTCCGGAAATGATCAAGATATTTTCAGGAGTGAAGATGTGAAAATGGCTCATAAGTCAAGTCTCTTTCCTTTAAAAATGTACACAGGGTTGATTTATTTTTTACATCTGATTGGATTAGAAGCGGTATTGACTAGCAGGTGTTGCCTTTTTTAAGCCGCTTGCTTGCAGAGCTGCAATTTACATGATGATGTAGATGCTGCTGTTTTGAAAAGATTGCACTCTGGAAATCTGTTTATTAAAAACTTTGTATTTTCAAGCATCCAAAACGCCCTTTGTCCCGTAAATGAACGGCTGAAGCACAACTAAAAAAACAAGGAACAGGACAGCAGCTGGATTAAAAATATCATGAACATAAAGTCTGAGCCGTGCAACATGCAGTGAAATGTTTCTCTGAATGGCTAAGTGCTCTGTGTCTCCTGCTGCGATGAGAAAATACAGAGTCTCATCGTTAAAACAATCACAGAAGATTTAAGAGAACAAATGTAATGAATTCCCTTTTCTTACTCTAAACAGCTGTCGTCATGTGTGAGTCACAGGACTAAACAAAACCACCCAGAGCTGAATCCGTCTCTGGGAGGCTTTCTGAGGAAATATTTGAAATAATCAGAGAGGTAATGAGGTTTTTGTTTGTGCCCAGTATCCCCAGTATGAAGAGAAACCTGCAGTGGTTCTGTGAGCGTGCTGAGCCGACCTCCAGTCACCTTTCACCCCGTTTGCACTTCCTCCTCGTTCTCAAGTGGCGTCACCGGTGTGTCAATAACACCCTTTAAAAATGCATCAAGATCACAATCAATAACCCCTAGAAATCCTGCACGAGTGTGTGTGTGTGTGTGTGTGTGTGTGTGTGTGTGTGTGTGTGTGTGTGTCTGAAACTGTGACCTGATTATCGCATCATCTCCCTCTCTCTCCTTATCATCATCACTACGTCTCTCTATCATCACCATGCACACACACACACACACACACACACACACACACACACACACACACACACACACACACACACACACACACACACACACACACACACACCCTCCCCACCTCAACCCCCCCCCCCCTTTCACTACCTTTCTCCTCCCCCCGTTCTCCTTCCTCCTTCACTTTCCCCCCTCCCCCCTTTTCCTCCCACGTCCCCCCTTTTCTTTTCATTGTGGCCGTTTTGGCAGCGCGGCCGTGGTTGCCATAGCGACGAGATTCTTCCCCCCCCCCCTTGCGTTAATGACTGTGGCGTGGTTGGTAGGGGGGGTCACTCTCCACCACCGCCGACACCACCGCCGTCACATCGAGACCTAATCGGAGGTGACACGGCCAATATCCTCGCACAAACACGAACACACACAAACACGAACACACACACACACACACACACACACACACACACACACACACACACACACACACACACACACACGCTGCAAATATTCACAGGATGAGAAAATTGTGTATGTATACAAGTGCACACACACACTCATCGACAGGCTCCACCCCTCGCCAGCCTCCAATCACTCCACACACACACACACACACACACACACACACACACACACACACACACACACACACACACACACACAAACAAACACACAAACACACACACACACACACACACATTCACAAACACACACACACACTCATTCACATAATTCTCAGTCACACATTCCCACCAGAGAACACATTCAGCGACACTCAACTCTCACATAATGAACCTTCACTCATACACCACACACACACACACACACACACACACACACACACACACACACACACACACACACACACACACACACACACACACACATAATTCCTCTCCCATGAACATCCAGCACCAGAGCTTCCCCTCCTTGTTTTCTCTCTGCATTCTGCCTGCTGAGTTATAACTCACTAATTATTACACGTCCACTGACCACTTTTTCTGACGCCCTAACGTAAAGTCATGTGACGGGTTGCACGCCCTAACTCGCAAGATTACTAAGAAACTGGAGATTAGTTAATGCAGCAAAGTTTGGATCTAAATCAGCTTCCCCTGATCTCCAAAATAGTTTGGATGTGAAGTCATAACCGAAGCAAATCGACCGGCTGAGCACTGACTGCTCAAATTTGGTAAAAAAAAAACAAATATTTAAAAACAGCACCAGTCCATCCTAGATCTTGTCTAGATTTGGAACAATTTTTCAAGAAGCTACAATAATAACCTGAACGTGTCAGAAAAACTATGTAGTTTTATTTGCATTCATATAGTGACGTTGTGACGTTTCTCCAAAATCATAGTGCATCTCTGCAGAGGCGTTACAGGGACGAGAAGGGACTGTGGGTCCAGCGAGGGAGAACAGCGCGCTGGTCAACCAGTGAGCAACCAGTGAGCAACCAGTGAGCAACCAGTGAGCAACCAGTGAGCAACCAGTGAGCAACCAGTGTGGTTGTCCTACATGTAATGAAGCTGCTTCTCTGCTCATCAGTGGATATGTGGTTATGTACAATAACACACAGCTTTGATATAAAGGCAGAAACTGTTATTATTAGACTTCGCTTCCCACCATCTTGGATCATTTGTACAATTACGTCCAGCGTCCTTTTTTATGACATAACCTGCCTCCTTAGGGTTAAACTTCACCGTGATGGACAGGTGTGAAAAACTATTTTTGGAACATTTGATGGGTAGGCTGTCCTGAGATTTTCAAGAAATTGTGTTTGCATGTTATAATAAGTCTAAAGAAAGTGCTCGGGTTGCTCCCAGTGAAGTTACTTAAGCTCATAATTTCAGGAGGATATAAACCCCGCCCCCCTCCTATTGGCTGGAGGTCAATCAATCAATCAATCAATTTTTATTTGTATAGCGTCAACTCATAACAAGTGTTATCTCGAGACACCTTACAAAAAGCAGGTAAAAGACCTTACTCATTGTTATGTTACAAAAAGCAGGTAAAAGACCTTACTCATTTTTATGTTACAAAAAGCAGGTAAAAGACCTTACTCATTGTTATGTTACATAAAGCAGGTAAAAGACCTTACTCATTGTTATGTTACATAAAGCAGGTAAAAGACCTTACTCATTGTTATGTTACATAAAGCAGGTAAAAGACCTTACTCATTGTTATGTTACATAAAGCAGGTAAAAGACCTTACTCATTGTTATGTTACATAAAGCAGGTAAAAGACCTTACTTATTGTTATGTTACATAAAGCAGGTAAAAGACCTTACTTATTGTTATGTTACAAAGAGCAGGTAAAAGACCTTACTCATTGTTATGTTACAAAGAGCAGGTAAAAGACCTTACTCATTGTTATGTTACATAAAACAGGTAAAAGACCTTACTCATTGTTATGTTACATAAAGCAGGTAAAAGACCTTACTTATTGTTATGTTACAAAGAGCAGGTAAAAGACCTTACTCATTGTTATGTTACATAAAACAGGTAAAAGACCTTACTCATTGTTATGTTACAAAGAGCAGGTAAAAGACCTTACTCATTGTTATGTTACATAAAGCAGGTAAAAGACCTTACTCATTGTTATGTTACATAAAACAGGTAAAAGACCTTACTCATTGTTATGTTACATAAAACAGGTAAAAGACCTTACTCATTGTTATGTTACATAAAACAGGTAAAAGACCTTACTCATTGTTATGTTACAAAGAGCAGGTAAAAGACCTTACTTATTGTTATGTTACAAAAAGCAGGTAAAAGACCTTACTCATTGTTATGTTACATAAAACAGGTAAAAGACCTTACTCATTGTTATGTTACATAAAACAGGTAAAAGACCTTACTCATTGTTATGTTACAAAGAGCAGGTAAAAGACCTTACTCTTTGTTATGTTACATAAAACAGGTAAAAGACCTTACTCATTGTTATGTTACATAAAGCAGGTAAAAGACCTTACTCTTTGTTATGTTACATAAAACAGGTAAAAGACCTTACTTATTGTTATGTTACAAAAAGCAGGTAAAAGACCTTACTCATTGTTATGTTACATAAAGCAGGTAAAAGACCTTACTCATTGTTATGTTACATAAAGCAGGTAAAAGACCTTACTCATTGTTATGTTACACAAAGCAGGTAAAAGACCTTACTCATTGTTATGTTACATAAAGCAGGTAAAAGACCTTACTCATTGTTATGTTACAAAAAGCAGGTAAAAGACCTTACTCATTGTTATGTTACATAAAGCAGGTAAAAGACCTTACTCATTGTTATGTTACATAAAGCAGGTAAAAGACCTTACTTATTGTTATGTTACAAAGAGCAGGTAAAAGACCTTACTTATTGTTATGTTACAAAGAGCAGGTAAAAGACCTTACTCATTGTTATGTTACATAAAGCAGGTAAAAGACCTTACTCATTGTTATGTTACATAAAACAGGTAAAAGACCTTACTTATTGTTATGTTACAAAGATCCGGTCTATCCATCATGAGCACTTTAGCAAAGCAGCAAAAGTTACAGTGGTAAGAAAAAACTGTCTTATTAAAAGGCAGGCCTTGAGGTGAATTCTCCTGATTATATCCTGCTGCGTTCTCACATCAGCTCACTCTGACTTCTTGCAGAATAAACACGAGGAGGCTGGAGGAGAAACTCCAGGTGAAATCTGAGTCTAAATTTCAGTTCTTTGCGTTCACACATGCAGCTCCTCCGGCAGATATCAGGAGTTTTATCAGGTGTTTTCTGAAGGTGTGAAAGTCCTGTTACAGTATGATTTAAACTGTCAATGTGTTGAGAAACCCTGCAGGGTCATAAAGTTTCAAAAGGTTTAATGATTGTTGCAGATCAATAGAGGAACTTGGAACACATTTCTCATTTATTGGACTTGAGTGTTTGATTTTCTGATTTGAGAAATGAAACGTGATTTTAAAGGAATATTTCGAGTTCCTTTAAACTACATGCGCCCATGAGCAAATCCAATTCTGCAGAATGATGTCAGAGTTATGTTTCAGCTGATATGATCTCCAGACTCAGGATGTGTGTGTGTGTGTGTGTGTTTATACAAACAATTACCTGTCTAAGTCCTTTGAAAGAAGTGTATGCTGGCAGGAAAACCTTTCTTTCAACCGTGGAATTTACACCCGCCACACATTCCTGCTCTGAATGATTTACAAAGCTTGTAAGCAGCATGTCCGATCCAGGGTTTCAAGTTCCTGTCCTCGTTTTGGTTTCATGAGATGTTAAAACTGCAAACCGACGAGCAGAGCTGCCAACATCTTCAGAAGAAGAGAATCACACTCAAGTCGATATTACAAAAGTATTTACTCTGAGAGCTCATGACCAGGGCGACATGCATGTGGCTCACTTATATTTGTTTCATAATATCAAAAGAGGGAAACGAAGCAGAGACAGCCGATGAAGAAGAACTCTGATCGAAGAGGAAATGCTGCAGAAAAAGGACGTGACGCAGACAGAGGCGAGACTTGAGGTATTAAAAGCTGCAGTCCACACAAAGCTCTTCTTTCTGAAGCAGCAGCTCACATGACAAACTCCCAGCAGCTTCATGACCTTCAGATCAACTTTTCCTTCTATTAGAGCTCGTATTGTTTTCTCCTGATCACTCCTCGTGTCACGACCAGCAGCCACGCCTGGCTCCGTTAACAGCCCGTCTCCACACACCACTGTGACTTCATTTTTTAAAGAATCTATTTCGAGCCCGGATGTCCCTCATTCAGGACGATATTTGTCTATTTACTCCAGTTTTCGTTTCCCCTGCTGAAGACAGACGGTCATGTTTCAGGCTGTTTAACCACCGAGTCCGACAGAAGGAGCTCGACCCGGTGAGAAAGCGTCGTCAACACAGACCCTCTATTGTGTTCCAAAACGTTAAAGGAAGAATGTGTGACTTTTAGATCCAGTAGATGTCGCCCTTGAGCTCCAGCATGAAACCAAAACAAACTGCTGTTTGGCCACGCCTCCTCCATACTGAAGCCTCCACCCTCCTCCAGAGACACACCTCCAACCCCCCCTCCACTCAAAATGTCAAAATTGTCTTCTGCTCGAGCTGCAATCAGCTGTGTCCTGCATTGTTGTGTTAGCATGCTAATGTTAGCGCTCTTTAGTTAGCTCGTAGCTTCACATTGTTGTGTTAGCATGCTAATGTTAGCGCTCTTTAGTTAGCTCGTAGCTTCACATTGTTGTGTTAGCATGCTAATGTTAGCGCTCTTTAGTTAGCTCGTAGCTTCACATTGTTGTGTTAGCATGCTAATGTTAGCGCTCTTTAGTTAGCTCGTAGCTTCACATTGTTGTGTTAGCATGCTAATGTTAGCGCTCTTTAGTTAGCTCGTAGCTTCACATTGTTGTGTTAGCATGCTAATGTTAGCGCTCTTTAGTTAGCTCGTAGCTTCACATTTCATGTAAACTGACCCAGAATGAGCGTGATCTAAAAACTCTTACTAACATCCAAATAATCAGTGAGTATGTTCTTCTTCTTCTCTCTAGTTCTTGACTAAAACAGCTTTTATACACAAGGGGAGGAGCCGGCCGTCCCGTCCATGTAAACACGGCTCTGACAACAACACAGCCAGCGGGACTCGAGCTTCTCCCTCATTGTAGACAGTCAGGACTCAGAGACACATTTACACAGGACAGACTTTATGATTTATTTATATATATATGATCTATAAATATAAATATATATTTATATAAATATATATTTATATTTATATAAATATATATTTATATATCATATATATATATTTATATATATATGATATATAAATATATATATAAATAAATATATTTATATATATATATATATATATATAAATAAATATATTTATATATATATATATATATATAAATATATATATATTTATATATATATATTTATTTATGTGGAACATGTTGAACATTCTTCCTTTAAGAGTGTGATTCAAAGACTTCAGTGTAAAAACACCAAACTGGTGGCAGACTACGGGTCAGTGAGTGTGAGACTTGTGGTCACAGGTAAACACTGTGACATGAGGAGTTAAACACGTGTTAGTGTTGAACATAAGAGGTCCTCACTTCTTGTCATCTCTGTGTTAAAGCAGTAAACTTGTGAATCAACGGTGTGAAACCAACGAGCGAACTCGACTGTTAAGTCTAGTCAACTTGTCCATGAATAAACCGACATGTCAAGATTTGATCCGGTCTCCTTCTCTTCATGTACAGAACCAGCCGGTCTGTGAATGAGGCAACAGGAACCAGAGATGAAGAAACCACGACCCAACAGAGGAGAGGAGGAGAACAAGAGGAAAACAAAGACTTTTAAAAAGCTAAATAAAACCTTCAAAGTTTCATTAGACAATCTGAGAAAAAATGACGCAATTCTTGTTACATCATGCGGACCGATACAGAAATGAATCTTCCCCTGTTCTGACTTGAGAACTGGACTTGTTTATTGCTTGTTTATTTCTTTTTTCGTCTTCTGACTCCTCAAAGCTCTTACTCCGCAGGTCACACCGACACATTCACACCCTGATGGTAGAGGCTGCTAATACATTCATACACATTCATACACCGCAGACGAAGCAGTGGGAGCAACTTGAGGTTAAGTGTACCCAAGGATACAGCGGACATGTGGCTGCAGGAGCTGGGGATCGAACCCACGACCATCCAGTTGAGAGACGACCGGCTCTACCAACCGAGCCACGGCCGCAATAGTCAATAAAAGTTTTTTTCAGTTTTTTTTTTTTTCTGCAGACCACCAACAAATCTATAAGAATTGTTTTGTTTGAAACATGAATCAATACGATACGTTACATCATGCTTCGTTTGTCTTCAGTCCAGTGTTGCACACATTTAAAACGCCTAAACACTAAACCTGCCCCAACAATGGAGGGGCGTGGACTGATTTGAGGCCGATCTTTTGTCCAAATAATCCTAAAACGTGTTTTGTCAATACAATTATCGTACCGCTCCCGATCGAGTCAGAGGCTCCCAGTGAGTCGTAAATATCAAACATGTCTGTCAGGCTGCCTCCGACAGAATACCCGCAGTAGCCAATGAATGAGAGCGAGCAGAACAGGAAGTGAACAGGAAGCGAACATGAACACAACTGAGCCCCGAGCAAGTAAGTGGAATATTGAAATCGCTGTTGTATCGTCTGGCAGTTGGTGAGAGCTCGTCCTCGTCCTGGAGGGAGTGAGATGAGTCTGCATGTTGTTTAAAGGTTTTTTAATGTTTGCTGAAAAGTTTGGATGGTGAACATGTGGGAAAATAAAACAACTGGCTGTCAAACTGACCTCTTAAAGATTTAAAAAAAAAATACCTTTTTCTTCATATGAATCTGTTTTTTGTGTGTTTTTAGGTCTCCGGTTTATTTTGGGTTAAACAGAAGGAAAACCAGAGCGCTACTGTACGACTGCCAGCCTCATGAAATGTACACAGATGACAGATTAGCACATTAAGACAGACAGAGTTAAACTGTCGCTTCAACGTATAGTCAACACAGATGGCCACAGTTCCCCGCCAAGCTGTTCCAAGTAACGCCGCCGTGTTTGGATGTATAGCTGCAAACAGGATGGTTGTTTTTTTTCAAAACAAAAAAAAAAACACCTTTCCCACTCGCTCTCTTCTCCATCTCAATGTTTCCACCAACCTCCTGCTTTTTCTCCTTCTTGTTGCTGATTGACAGGAGAGTTACAGATGGAGAGAAACAGAAGCAGTCAGTCTGTAAACAAGATTCAAGTCAAGAGACAGCTTTTATCCAGCCATCGAGTCCCATTACACGCACAGCAAGCGCCAACCAAATTCAGCATCACCACCACCAACACACGCTGCTTTTGGTCCTCCTGTCGGGGGCAAGGCTGCTTGAACTTTGCAGAACCTCCAGTTACGAGTAGGGATGTAAAGATCGATTCAAAGGTGTCAAGATTCACAAAATCAATCACAATAATATGGTGAGTGTCAGCAGCTGCAGAGCGAGATTTAAAAATTGAGGACGCACCGTCGTCTATTAAATCGGAGGTGCTGAAGCATTTTGGCTTCAACAAGACAGAAAACAAAAGAGGAGAGAAGATAACAGACAAAAACTGTGTAAATATTACAAGAAGACAGAGAACTACACAAACAGAACAACCAACATGATGCAGCATTTAATCACCACCACAACGAGAAGCTCCAATCACCTCCCCTTGCTGAGAACCAAAACCACACTGACAAGTGGGTTAGCAGCCCCTAAAGGAATCTTTCTCAGTCATCATTTGTCTACTGTCTCGTTTTGTATGATTCAAGATTTGTATTTGTCACACGCTCATACAGATGTGCAGTGAAATGTAAAGAAAAAAAACAAATCAATCGTTAATCGTATCGTGAGTTGAATGGATCGTTACATGCCTAGTTATGAGTCATGGGGTCTTGTGTTTTTCATTCAGATTATTTCAATTATTAAAAAAAGGTCAAAGAGGACAGAAGGCCGGGAGCGTTCCTTAAAAAATTTTTTTTTTCTTTTTAATGTGTGTGTTATTTACAGTGTCAAGTGCAAAGCAGAGACTGGACTAAAGTCATCGATGAGAATAATGAAGTTAACGAGGCTAAACGGGATTATAACCCCGTAAACGATGTCAATTTGACGTGTGGCTAACGTTAGCCGTGCTAGCAGCCTTCAGTGCTCCCTGCAGGTAAACGTCCACATGCATGTCTCAGATTTAAAGTTAACATGACACGGCCTACATACAGATTTATCTCCGCTCTGCTCACTGGTTTATTGGGGGGAATCAAGATTATGATTTCAAAAAATGATGAAATCATAAAATATCAGTTTTACATTTTTGTCTTTTGACAAGAGGATAGAAATGTCCTTCACGGTGTTTCAACAAGAAACGGTCTCTGCACAGGCAACCGTCCTCCACCTGCCCCCACGCCATCACTTACTTCCTGATCATGAGCACGTCGTTTAGCATCGACTTATTTTTCTGATGGATTCCCGTTGAAGCCTCGTTGCTTTCACTGTAAAAGTCGGTGACTAGATCACGCAACGGTTTTCTTTTTATCAGATCAATTAAAAGCAAGGATTAACATCAGGCACGCTTCAGTCTGAGTCACCTTCAACGTGACGACGGCGAGAGGAACCAGATGAAGGTCAGCTGGGCTGCAGCGTGGACACACGTTGATACTCCCTCTCGTTCGTTGTGATATTTAATCTCAGTCGTTGCGTCCAGGGTCGACTTCTGAAGACATTCAGGCCGCTCTGCACAGCTTAGCCTTCAACATAGAAACGTAGCTGTGTCTCTATAAATAGACCCCGAGCCCCAGGCCAGCCCGAGCGAGGCCGCCCAGCAAACACAGAAAAAAAAGGAAAAAAGACTCCCCCAACAAATCCCCCCCCCCCCCCCCGCCGCCGCCGCCCCCCCACCTTCACTGCTTTACTGAATTCTTGGCAACAAAATCTGTTAACCCTCCAATAAACCCGACGAGACAAAAGAGCAGCAGACTCACAACAAGTTCAAACTTTTCTGTGGCTCGATTGTCCTTTTCATACGTCCACTTAAAGACGCAGTAACACCCGGGTAACATCTCGCATTCAATATGAAGGTCACGATGGCGTTACGGTGGAACCAGGGCATTCCACCTCTGCTCCATCATGGGGGTTGTAACAGCGGCGAGACGGGATCCCTGGAATAGTGCTGAATTCAAACAGCCGAATCTTTCACTGCGAGTAGATTTTCTTTGTAAAGTCGGGGTGAGCTGATGTGAGAAATCAGCGGAAATATTCAGGAGATTTCACCACGAGCGAGCGGGAGGGGGGGGGGGGGGGGGGGGGGGGGTGCAAACGGTTCACGACCACAGACGTTATAATTTAAAGTCTTTTTATGTGATTTTTCACACTTAAATATATAAATCAAGTATCTCCTCTGAAAATAACTCTGTGAGTCATGACTGTCTACAATGGGTGTAACACCCGAGTCCCACTGTCTGTGATGTTTTCAGAGTTTTCAGAGTCCTATCTTCACTTTGTTTACATCGCCAGGACGGCCGGCTGACTCCTCCCCTCGTGTATAAAAGTTGTTTAATTGAGGGACTAGAGAAAAGAAGAATAACATACTGTACTCACTGCTTAACTGTGTTTCTAGATCACGCTCATTTCAGGTAAATTTACATGCAGTGTGAAGATATGAGCATAATAAAGATCGCTAGCATTAGCATGCTAACACAACAATGCAGCGCGAGTTGTTTTGGTTTCATGCTGGTGCTCAAGGGCGACATCTGCTGGATCAAAACATCACATATAAAGCCTTTAAATAAAAAGATCTTTGCTGTTTAATAAAAAAGACCCTAAAAGAAGAGATGATGTTATAAAAGATGACATCATCAGCTCTTCTATTGGAGAGTTGATGAAAAGCACAGATCTGACATTTACCTCCTCCTCTGCTCGCCGCTCTTCCTGCTTCCTGTTAATTGTCAGTGATTCAGCTCAGCCAATGACCCGGGTCATAACACCACCCGCCAGCGCTGACCCCGTGTGTCAGCCCCAACGCACCCTGACCATTCCTCACACCGTGTCCTCATTTATCTCTCCTGTCACACACACACACACACACACACACACACACACACACACACACACAGACAGAAACACACACACACACACACACACACACACACACACACACACACACACAGACAGAAACACACACACACACACACACACACACACACACACACACACACACATACACAGACAGAAACACACACACACACACACACACACACACAGACAGAAACACACACACACACACACACACACACACACACAGACAGAAACACACACACACACACACACACACACAGACAGAAACACACACACACACACACACACACACACACACACACACACACACACACACACACACACACACACACACACACACACACACACACACACACACACACACACACACACACACACTCACACACTCAGACAGGTAACTTCAACACCTGATACTAAATCAACTTTCTTCTGCAAAGGAACGAGTCACCGTCTTCACATGGCGCTCTCCTGCTCCTCTCAGGTATATTTATGCCGTCTCCCCCTCGCCCGCCTTTTAATGTCGATGATCAGGGACCTCAAAGCTTATAGCGCCGCCGCACGAGCCGTAAATCACTCCGGATAAGAGCAGCGCATTAAATGGGGAAATGGAAAAGAGCAGCGAGCCGGTGAGCTGCGACTCTCCTCCTCACCACCTGGAAAAAACACTTAAGAGAGAGAGCACGTTTATCAGAACGCCATCGGCTCAGGCGGCGAGGGACACGACTCCAGATCTCCAGGTCACACGGGCCTTTAAACGACCGATGAAGCCACGCCCACTTCTACATCTTAACAAACGAGATGGTTAAAACAAGTTCTTCTTTCTGATCAAAGTTCCTGGACAAACAGAAACTCTGCTTCCAAAACACAACTGTGAGAGGAATCATTCAATGTAAGAGTTCAGCACTGTTGACTTAAAGGCAGGGTTGTTAATATTTGAAAACTAGCATGATTTTGAAAGTAGCATTCCCTCAGTGCTCCGTCTGCACCCCCCTCCCCTCTGTGCTCCCTCAGAAGCCACGCCCCCTCACTTACATGCACGAGCGCCATTGGCGAAGAAGCAGAACTCAGCTCATCTCTTTGAGTGTGAGCTAGAGCACGCAAGAGGTAGAGAGCGAGCAGGGAGACAGGGAGGCGTCTGATTGGTTCATCAGATTGGTACCTCGTGGCAGACATTGGTTGAAGTTTTTACAGACTTACAAACTGATACAGATGATGGATTTTCTTTGTTCCTCTTTCAGAGAACATGAGTTATTAATGTCTGTCAGGACCTAAAGACATCTTAACAAGTGGATCTGGAGGAAATGACCGACCCTGACTTTAAAGTTGTTGAAAACTTGAAATTAAACTCTGTTAATCTGGATTTTTATTCTTCCAACAGAGAGCTGCTGCTGCTCGTCGTCTCTGCTGGTTTAACAGAGTTGTAAAGGCTGGGGTGACACGCTGGCAACAGCTGGCTGGTTCTGAACATCCCCCACCCGACCCCACCCGACCGTCATGCTGACAACTCAGACAGATGTGAAGTTTAGAGCGGTGTGGACGAGGACACACATTCATGTAACGCTCAATCAAACTTTGTCCAGAAGAGTTAATCATTGAACAGTGTGGAGCATCGTCTCTCTCTCGCTCTGTCACACACACACACACACACACACACACTCCATCTCTCACACACACACAGGCGGACTTTGTATTCAAGGGCCCTTTGCTGCTGATGCCCTGCCCAGGAATGTACAGCTGACCCT
>NC_083625.1:601664-606664 GCF_963584025.1 Labrus mixtus
AACCAGGAAGCTGATGTTTATGTGTTTGTTAATTTGTTGAATCAGAGTCATGATGATGATTGGTTGCAGGGTTGAAGCCACTTCCTATTTGACAAACTGGTTGTCTGATAAAAGGTTTAAGCTGCAAAACGTTTTCAATAAATGTTTGTTTGAAAGTTAAAGACAGCGTGCTGGAGTTTACCTGCAAAGGACTCATTGCTCTCCTATTCACCTGTCATATGAAATACATGTGTGAAGGCACCAGAGATGTGATGTCATCAATGCCAGCGCTTGATAAATATTCAGGAACAAAAATTAAATAGAATACAACAACAGACGTCAAATGTGAGAGTAAAGTGTTGCCTGATGTGCAGCTCACCACTGAAGTCCATGTTACTAACATCAATAATCTCTCCTCAGCTATGCAAATGTGCAGGTCAAAGATCACTTCTGTTCTGAGGAACCTGGCTGTTGTTTCCCAAACTGAAACTCATCTCCATCCACATGCAAAACATCGAACAAACAGATCTGGAGCTGCAGAGAGGACAGTCGCATTCTTTCAGCATCTATGTTTCATACCAGTCTGCTCACACTGCCAGATTTCATTTACTTTTTTAGAAAACCTGTCCAGCCAATCTGACACATAAACACACTCTGATGAGGCAAGACTCACTTAAAGGCACAAGCCTTCAGCAGCGCCTGCGCAGGGGTGTAACTAGAGGCAAGTGCACCTGGCTGCTTCCCAGGGCTGTGCTGTGTGTTTGTGTTTCAGGAGAGGCTGCTGGCCCTTTAAAAGCTAAGATGGTGTCCTACAAGCTGCAGTTTCTGCCTTCCGTTTCCTTCCTGCCTCTCAGAGATCACAGAGCATTTCAAATTGGACCTGAGCTAACCTCGCACAGAGAGAGATAGAGGAGACAGAGAGAGGTTTCTGTATGACACATGGAAATGTCAGTGTCTCCAGCGTGATGTTCTTGCGATGCAATAAGGTCGTTGTTACAAAAGTCCTCCAGTAATTGCAAAATAAACTGCCTGCCTGCAAGGATACTATTGCAATTGGCTGCTGTGGACATGTATGCGCGCTGACAGTCACATTTGGCGCATGACAGTGTCAGCTCTGCTTGTGTACAGGCAGATCATCCACACACACAGATGCTTCTTTTTTCCATTGACCTGGGCAAAGTCAATAAGGTGCACTTACTTTCTTGTTACGGGTCTCCGTGTGCATCTCGGTTGCCGGAGCGGGTGCAGCGGCGGAGGGGTGGAGCAGCAGGAGCAGGAGGGGGTCGGTTCGGGGCTTTGGGTGTAGCTCTATCTGAATAAGAACTGTTAGGGGAGAGAGGAGGGTTTAGGGGGGGGCTAGTTTTCCACCTTTACAGTAAAATTTGGGGATATAGGTACACGATCCCTTCCTCTTCCAGTGTGTCTTTTCAGTTCATATCCGCAGCGTCGAAGGTTCCCTTTGCTCCCCCCAAAAGACGGCCAGTCTCTCTGAGTCTCTCCCTCTCTCTGACGGCGTGTTGTTGCCGTGCATTCAAGGGCTGGGCTCTCTCTCTCTGCCTTTTCCTCCTCCGCCTCTCCCTGCTTGTGACCCCACCCTGCGTCCCCACCCCTCATCTCTCTGTCAGTCAGGAGCTGCGCAGCCCTGCAGAGGAGCCGAGCTGCCGCGACCTGACACCGGCTGCAGGCAGGAGGAGAAGAGGGGAGCTGCTGCACAACCGCGTTCTAATTCATGGCAACTTTTTAATTGCATGCAACCAGCACAGCTCGGCTCCCATCTATGTAGCCTAACCCCCCCCCCATCTATTATTGCGGAGCTGCAGCAGAGATGGTGAAGAGAAGCACCCATGTCACCTTACTGACGTCAGCCAGCAGGCTAATTGAGGACACTCCATCTGGGTGGGGAGGGTGGGAGCGGTTTACAGTATATATTCAGTAAGGCTTTGCAGCATAACGTTTGATAAAACATCGTTCATGGATGAATAAAAGGCAGACAGGTCTGATGACAGACATGGGGTTATTACCACACCTTCTCTAATGAAGCTGGGTGTGGCTAAATGGACTACATTATGTGCCTTCTTTCCTTTTATTTCATAAGATGCATCACGAAAGGAAAAAATGCATTCAGCTTGTCAGGTCTGGTTTGCATTGTAGAAGAGCAACATTTAGCAAAAAAATTGCCTACAATCAATACAATCTGGTGAACATAGGCCTACAGGATTTTTTATTTACAGTTTTATGATTCTGCACTTAATAAAATACACATTGTTATATTTGTATGAACAAAAGAGAAGCAGTTGCATTATTATCCCCGAAATATTTTCTCTGTAACCATGAATCATCTAGAGTATAGTTCATTTCGTTCATGTATGGATTCTACTACATTTCCCATGATTCCACACTGAGCGGAACAGGAAGCACGAGGCGGAAACATGCGAAGGTAAAAAAACACAACTTTGAGTTATCAGTGTCAGTAATTTTATACGAATTGTTGCATTTTAAGCCAATGTCTGTGCACTATGAAAGACTTTTACGTAATTGTTAAAAGAAAATAAGAGTTTAAATCGTTTTTATGTCACGCTGTTCTTCTGGCTGTGCTGTTGTCATGGAGATAGCTGCGGCCACGAAGCTAGCGTTAGCACTTCTGCTACAGCTGTATGTTGTTATTAACAATTTTATACTAAAATACGTTAAAATTGACTTTATAATCAACCAATTCTCCTTCATGGCTCAACATAGGATGTCTGTTTGAGCTCTAACAGCTTCCTTTCTGTGTTTCATTGAAGAAAATAACGGATAATTGAAACAAAACTCAACAGTTAAACAAACAAATAAAAACAAACAAATAACCACCAGACTTCTCTTGTCTTTCTCGAACAGCTCACAACAACACAACACTTTAAAAAATGTCTTTCAGCCTGTAATAGATTCAATATTGTTTCTTTCTATGATATATATTGTGACATGAAAAACTGCAGTCAGGAAGTTAGAAACATGTAAAGAGTTTATTTTGGTTTAAAATAGGAAATCAACTTTTGATTCATAACTTCTTTTTTGGACTGTTTTTCTATTTTTCTTTCTAATATGAGAAACAAATGTGAAGTGGAATTAAATTGTTCAACTTTGTGACAAAGGTATAAAATGCAGTAAACAAACTATTATTGAAGAGTAGGCCTACGTGTTGACGTCTGCTCCTGCAGGGGGCGCTGGAGTCCCATCGATGGCTTCCCCCGTCTGCTCCTGCAGGGGACGCTGGAGTCCCATCGATGGCGTCCCCCGTCTGCTCCTGCAGGGGGCGCTGGAGTCCCATCGATGGCTTCCCCCGTCTGCTCCTGCAGGGGACGCTGGAGTCCCATCGATGGCGTCCCCCGTCTGCTCCTGCAGGGGGCGCTGGAGTCCCATCGATGGCGTCCCCCGTCTGCTCCTGCAGGGGGCGCTGGAGTCCCATCGATGTCATCTCCCGTCTGCTCCTGCAGGGGGTGCTGGAGTCCCATCGATGGCTTCCCCCGTCTGCTCCTGCAGGGGGCGCTGGAGTCCCATCGATGGCGTCCCCCGTCTGCTCCTGCAGGGGGCGCTGGAGTCCCATCAATGGCGTCCCCCGGCTGTTCCTGCAGGGGGCGCTGGAGTCCCATCGATGGCGGTCTCCATGCTGGAAATGCTGTCTCAGTCTAACTTTCAGTCAACCTAACGACAGGCTGAGAGCTGGAGCTGATCGAGACATGAGCTAACCAGATATATTTCACTTTTTGAAACAGGCAAACAAATAAATTTCTGTTGTAAAAACAGGCTTTTTCAAATGTATGTGACTTCCTGTGCTTCTGCAAACAGCTTCTAGTGGACACTCCAGGAACTGCAGGATTTTGCACATCCGCATTGGCTTCACTTTTCAACATCGGAGTTTGCCGCTTGGTTGGCATTTATTCATAGCTGTTTGTAACATGTTTCTCCTAAATCTAGGAAAAATCCAAAAGTACTTTTATTCCCCCCTCACTAAATTGACGCCAATCAATCTGAGGATATCTGATAGGTGGCACGAACTTCATCTGACTGCATCAAACTGATAAAATGTGCACATGCTGAGAGAGAAAGACATTTTATACCACATGCAAAAGCTCTCTGCGTCTTATGTCCATATCCAGTCAAAGGTTGTGCAGTCACCTGCCCACTGAAATGAAGCAACGTCTACATCGCTGATATGTTTGTGCACGACCTCCTGAAAGTATCCCGTTGTTGATGGAGATGGATGTGTCATTATCATACTGTTATATAAGCAAACATCCACTGGGGTTTGTGACCTGATGTTCTCTGTGTTGTTGTGTTGCTCAGAGTGAGCCGGCAGTCCTGTGAGGACGGCCCGCTGCTGGAGGAGCAGGAGACGGAGGGCCAGCGACAGCTCCACAGCCTCCTGCTGCAGCAGCTCCACACCGACGTGGACATCCAACGGTTAGTAACTGTCTGATTATGGGTTTGTTTTCCATAAATATAAGCATGTTAAATCCAAACCTCCACAAACATACACATGGATAATAAAATAAAACGTCCCATAACCACAAATCACATAGCAGACACCTGCAGGAATCATCTCAGATAGTTGATACAAGAATTTAACAGATGCAGTCTCCTGCTCAGTGTTACTCGTGTAAATTTCTAAATTTTTTATTTAATTCAAACAAAGATAAAGTTAAGAATAACAAACAAACATAAAATCTCAAATTTTGAATGAAAAGGAGCAGAAAGAAGACTAATCTTTTAATATCTGCCCCTCTTTCACAAAGCATTCATTAAAACAAAACAGAACACTTCATTGAAAAACAATTAAAATAATAATAAACACATCACAATGACTCTGAGTGTGAGTCTGTTTTTTAAGATCCCATTCCACAATATCGATCCAAAATGTCGCTCCAATGCAAACTGTGGTGAACATCACTGGAGACAAAAAAATGGCCGCCTTGATGAAGCCTGTCTCTGTGTTTGAGTGTGGCTCAGTGGGAGAGAAAGTCTGCCGCTGCTTTATTCCCAGC
>NC_083625.1:614164-641664 GCF_963584025.1 Labrus mixtus
GGCCCCCGGAGGTAAACCAAAAACATGGTCCATCCTAAACTGAAGCAATGATCAACACATTTTATTTTAAACCTCAAAACTCAACATAGCTTCTTAAAGCCTTTTTTAACCCCCCACTTTTTAAAATGTTAAAAGTTTATTTTTTGCAGTGTGAACTTCCAGTTATAGTTGGACTGTGCTGTCATGCCGAGACCGGCACAAAAGTTGTGAAGCTAAAAAAAGAGAGGAGAAAAAAAGAAGGAGTCGGCGGCGGCATTTGTGTCCATCAATAACTTGTTGACAAACTTTTTGAATGTGAAATAAATCTAAATGCCAATCACAGCCTGGACGAGGAGGCGAGTGTTATCGAGGCTAACACTATGATCCAACATGTGATGATTTAAAATTAAATCAGACGAGGGTCTGTTCACGAGGCCTTTCAGGGGCACAGACATTTCTGTGAGTGGACCTGGCGACCAGTCCAGGGCGTCCCCCACCTCACGCCCAATGACCCCGAACAGGACAAGCAGTATATATAGTAGATGGATGGATGGTTTGCATTCCCCTCCTTGGAACTAGCTTTGAATCTCAGGAACTTCAGAGTCCAATGAAGGTAAATTCTAAACATGTAATAATCATTTTCTAGGTGTGTATTTCCTTCTTGTTTTTTCCCCTTGGTCAGTGCGGACGAGATGTCAAATAAACAGTTATTTTCTTACTGCTGATATTTTTACAAGAACAATGAAGAAATCCATTTTTATTTTATTGAAAAAAATCAGCATTAACACATCGGATCATAAAAACATTTTATCCACTCAATCGTTACAGCCGTGAAGTTTTCACCTTAAGGTTTAGTTACAGTTTGGATTCAGCACCTCTATCATCACCAGGAAGAGTCGTCATAACCGAGTGTTATGCAGAGCTCAGATCTCAGGGATCACGGGCAGCATCGGGGGCCTGAACCGTCTGGACGGTCTGCTTTTGTTGCGACAGCCCGACGCCCACACGTAGACGACACCCGCCTGACTGCAGAGAATCTTCTGCTTGTCTTTAAGAGTGTTTGTATTATTTTGTCTGTTTGCTAAAAATGCACCTATACCGCTCTCTCTGCTGTCAGACGTCGTCCTGCCGCTGAAGACGGGACCCTGCCTGCTCCTGGGGTCCTTCACATATACCTCGACGCGGATTTGAACCTGATTCTCGCCTGATCTCGAGACGGTCGTTTGACGAGGTGAACTGTTCGTGTGGGAGAACTGCCACTTCGACTTCTGCCCGCCCTCCGTCCATCCTCTGCGGGCGAGCCGCGCCGCAGTGAGGACAGAGTCTGTGTCGTCCTGGAGAGGAGAGCCAGACATCGTCCTGCAGACCTGCATTCCCCTGAAGTCTCTCCCTGAGGCTTTTAAACACCTGTTAAATACATTTTAAATCAGCATTAGATGTGTTAAATGAGATCAAGGATTTCATCTTCCTTCTCAATACTTTCACTTTCAGGGATGAAAATGTTACCTCTGAGACTTTAAGATGCTCCAGCAACACTTTATTAACACATTAGACCGACGCGTCTCGGCTTGTGGCCTTCATCAGGGTCATCACACGAGCTTGCACTAGCATGCACCTTTTTCAGTTGATGAAGTTTGTTCCAGAAAATCCTCTGCTACCTCTGAGTCTTTAGAAATCTTAAAACCTTCTCAGAGAGGGGAGAGAAACTTCTGCAGCCTTGTAGGCGGTGCTTTCTTTTGAGGAGTAAAAAAAGCTGAATCACTCAATAAGTACATTCAAAGTGGAAATGTACGGCAATGGAAAGCAACATATGCATTCGTTTAGAGTCGAGTTTCTCTCCCCGACAGAGAATGTAGGTCAAACACTGACTCCTCCTTTCAGCTCTTCCCTCAACCTACTCCTTAAAAATGTCAAGCTATTGTGTTAAACATCTGTTTCCTACTCGAAATCTGCAGAGGTTTTGTAAAGCCGGTACCCATAAAGAGCTCTGCAGAGCTGCAGGAAACAAGTGTCTTTGATAAATATCTGTTAGAAAATAGAGCAGCATATAGGAGGCTGCAGCTTGGACAGATCGGGTGTTTTCTTCAAGCCTCCACTAGGAGGAGACAGAGATCCTTTAAGGGGCTATAGTGTGAGTTCAACCAGTACAAAGAAAGCCACATGTTTGTGCAAGAACTGTAAAGGAAGATGATCTCCTCCTCCATATTCTGGCATGCTTCAAAGAGCAAATGAACAAACCAGGTTGAACTCACCTGCGGCTGCAGAAGCTGTGGATTCAGAAATGTTGAAGGCTGAGTCCCAGGGTGAGGAAGAGCAGGATGTGAAGGGTTAGACTATGGAAGACAAGAGGTTCTGTCTGTAGGAGCTGCTGCAGGAAGATGTGGAAAAGAAGAATATTCAGAGGATGAAGAAGAGGAGAGAAGAAAAAGTAATAACCTGTTGGATACAGAGATCTCTTTTGCTGTGCAAGAAAAGCCTAAAAGCATCATGGCATCCAAGTAGAAGGAGTGTTTCTAGAGATACCAAATGTCTTTAAAATGATCTTGACGTTAAATATTTTTCAGTGAGAACAAGGTCAGACTGAATGTTTTCCAGCAGTTTACACTCAAGTCTTCAACCTTTTAATCTTCTTAGAGGGAGATCAAAACAGGTCAGTGAGGGCTTTACTTTCCCTTATCCTGCTGATTTAACCCTAAGTCAAGTCCTATACCGCCCTCATCACCACCTGATTATATGAGCATGAAGGTAATTCAAATAAACAGGCTCAGCCAAGCGTGTGAAGTGCAGCACGCCAGGCAGAAAACAGGAGTTTACAGGAATCAAAGTTGATGAGTAATTACCGCTGCAAATGTCCAATCAAGTTCCACGTCACAGCATCAGAGGTGTCCCTTTATCTCCATTATATCTGTTTTAAATACATGCAAACATTTTTTACTTTTATCAAAATGAAGCTGTAAAAAAGCTATTTTTCTGGAAATCTATTTAAATAAAAAGGTTTTACAAACCTGCAGAGGATTCAGATTTCCTTATCAGATCCTTATCCTTCTTCTTCCTTCTCCTCCAGCAGGACTGACGGCTTCCCCGAGTGCTCCCTCTGTCTCACCCTCTCTCTCTCTTTTGTACCTCTCTCTCTCTCTCTCTCTCTCTCTCTCTCTGTCTAGCTCCCCCCTCTCCAGGTCGGCCCCCATTTAAGTGAGTTTATGGAGCAAAGTTCAATCAGAACAGAGTTACAGAGTTTTAGTAAATTCAAGAAATGCTGCCAGAACAGCTTCAGTTCGCCTTTTGCTTTTTATTCTGCAGGTTTGTGAAATGTTCTGTTTGGCATGAACTTTATCTTCAAATGATAATTTGAAGATAAGGGGGGCGGGGGGGCTTCATGCTCGTGGTGGATGCCGCCGTCCAAAATGTTGCATAGGGCCTCGACACAAGGCTCCAGGACTCAAACCAAAGGATTGAACATTTAGATACGTCCTCATGCTTCAAATCAGTGTCGCACTTCTTAGTTTTTTAACCAAGAGCTTTCCCAGACTTTAGCAGAGTGCGCTAAGTTTCCTTCAAAATGTTTAATAATAATCTAGGCGGCATTATTGATAGAAAACCAGGTTTGAATGTGTCAGTCACAGTTCTGCAGATTTCATCAATACGAACATGCTGTGTGTTTTTTCTTTTTTGGTGGTCAGGGGCTTCAAGTGTTTCAGTTTAATGCAGAGAAATGTTGCTTAAGCTGATATGTGCAACCTTTATTACGAGTAATCTTCAGCTTTCTGTGCACTGTTTGTTTTGTTGGAGAAGGTGGATCTTTCTGAGAGGGATTTTTTTGCGCTGCAGGTCTGGATTTTGTTGACCGTGCACGGACAGTTGGTTACCTCGGTGCACAGGCTGCTCTGCTGTCTGTTTGCTCTGCTCTGATATTTGGTCTTTAGAACCCCCCCCCCCCCGAGTTCAGCAGGTTTATCTACAGCACGATTAACCACGAGGACGGACATCACAGCTAGTGGCCACATCCAGCTGAGTCATGTTGCAGCTCGGGGGAAAGACTTGTTGACTGAAAAATTATAACAGGTGGAAGTCAATTGATTTAGGGTTCAGATAAACAAATAAAGTTCATGTTTGCTCCTTTTTCTGTACACGATATCAGCGTGCTGCACATCAAATATGATCCTGATCCTCTTCACCAACCACTTCCACATATGGAGCCCGAATAGATCTGAAAACCTTCATGTTGTTATTGATTCTGTAAACACAGGGTGCAGGGCGCTGCCTCGGGAACATCGTGCTGCCAGCTCATCTCTCCACTCCCTAAAGTCCACTTTCTCCTTTAACTTCCTACGACTCAGCAAAATCCTGATTGAGGGTTCATTTCACCCAAGAAGACACTTCAGAGGACGAGTTAGCATCCAGTAAGATACCCAATAAAATAGCTAACCAGAATAGCTGACCACACATCTTTTACCATCTCACGTTCATATACCATATGGATCAATGTGCACCGTAACATTTTTGAAAGAGGCCAGTCATTTCCTATTCAGTATTTCAAAATAAAATGAAGCGTGTCTGCATGTCTCGGGCTGTGGAGTACCATGACTGTACCACTTTAACCCAAACCTCCATGTGAACAGATGTTCTTAGATCTTTTTCTCATGCGCTGGGCTGAGAGGTTTTTGGCTAACAGCATCATGAAAATGTTTAGCTCAAGATGTAATTTTTTTTTAAAGTGTGATTGGTGTCACCCAAAAAATGGATTTGCATCTTATTATAATAATCTAATGTCTTTGCACTTTACATGCAATTACACTGCAGTTAAATCCAATCCAATTTGCTCCACTTTATTCATATAAAAGTGCTGCAAATTGATTTAAAATAATAACACTGTAAAATACTTAAGAGCCTTTTAAAAAAGCACACAAGGACACCTGGTCTCAGTGACGTCACTTATTGATGGCAGTTGCCACTTTGGAAATGCTGTCTCAAACTCATTTTTGGGGAATCTATTAACAGGTAAAGAGCTGGAGCTGAGGCGGGCCTTAGCCCCCGCCCATCAGTCAGATCAGCCACGCCCCTTATGATGATCAACGCTTATCCTTCACAGAATCAAAAACGAACGAGTTTTAATAAAAATTCAGCCCACTACAGTGTGTGCTGATAAATACGAGCTATTCAGACCAAATACATTTTTTGAACCAGGCTGTAAACATGTTCATCTCTGCTGTAAAAACAGGCTTTTTAGAATGGGTGTGTATGTGACTTCCTGGACTTTTGCAGCCAGCCTCTAGTGGACACTTGGGGAACTGAAGGTTTTTTTTGGCAAAAACTTGTTTTGGCTGTTTGTCTAATCTGAGAAAACTTGTCTACACATTTGTCTTATTTATTTTTTATAAATATGAGTTCCTGTGTTGAGTTAATGTGTGCTTTAAATGTCATGATCTAAAGTTTGTTTTTTGTATTTTATCCCACTGCATAAATCAACATTTTACCCTCAGCACGTTTTCAGCAGTTCCACATGCATGAATACCAGCCCATGTGGTTGCAGTATTTCTTCCTGCTTGAAGCTATTCCAACTATCCAGGGATTTCACTTCACCATGTGATCATTAGTCTTCACAAACCTGCAGCTCACGTGTCGACTCGGAGATCTCCCTCCTGTCACAGAGCGCTCCGGTTCAGAGTTCACGGAGGTAAAGAGAAAAAAAAAGCGGGGTCAGTTTGCTCAGCATGTGCTGCTTCACGCTGCTCATGGATCTGGGTCAACGATAACGGAAGCTGTGGAATCGCTGACAGCGGACTGTCCTGACATGTTACTGTAGAGCCCCTCCATAAAATGGTCTTTCTTTGTCTTATTGTCAACAGATCCCTTGAGTTTGATACATTTCTCTTTAACTTTGAACGTGTGACTGAGGTTTATTCAAGGGGAATTACCGCCTGCCGCAAGAAATACCCAGTAAAACAACAAAATGATATTAATCCTCTGCTGAAAACAATCCCCAGAAATTCACTGTTTACTCCTCTTAAGTACTTAATTAGCTTAAAAAACGATACTGAGCAGCTGTTGTCTTCTGACGTTTCAATCAGCAGTGTTGACTGCATGGTGCTTTGTTCTCTCAGAGTGGACACAATTTCTCCCATATGGACCGGGATGTACATCATGTTCGTTAGCTTGATGCTAACACATACTAGAAAATGATATTAACTGGCTAACTGAATTAGCATTACTTAGGAAAGGATCTAATTTCCTAAACATACTAAATAGACAACACCATATGCACTCGTACTAACAGGCATCTGTTTCTGAAACTCTGTGGAGACAAGCCACAACAGACATCTGTCCCTGCAGGGGGCGCTGGAGTCCCATCGATGGCGGTCTCCATGCTGGAAATGCTGTCTCAGTCTAACTTTCAGTCAACCTAACGACAGGCTGAGAGCTGGAGCTGAGGCGGGTTTTAAACCTCCTGACAAACCGTTACACCGCGCCCACCTGTCAATCAGGTCAGCTACACGCCTTATTGTGAATAACTCTTATCCTTCATCAAATCAAAACTGATGAGTCATCAAAACATTCACCCCCCGTACAGTGTGTGTCCATCGAGACATGAGCTAATCACACCTATTTGGTTTTTTGAACCAGGCTGTAAACATGTTAATCTCTGCTGTAAAAACAGGCTTTTTAGAATGGGTGTGTATGTGACTTCCTGTGCTTCTGCAGCCAGCCTCTAGTGGACACTCCAGGAACTGCAGGATTTTACACGTCAGCATCGGCTTCACTTTACACCAAAGACAAACTTAAAAAACTGCTGACTCATGCTAGTCTGGTCCGCTGCTCTGATCCAGTGACGCTGCATGACTTACTCTTTATGTCTCAGCTCATGGGACGTGTCCCCCCCTGCTGCCTCCTTTTGGACACTTGTTACCTGCCCTCCTTGAAGCTCCTTATCTCTTATACTGAAGAAGACCAAATGAGCATGTGCAGCTTATAACGACAGTCAGCAGAGGCCCAGAGTGCTGGATTCTGGCGCCAAAGATCGGAAACATGTCACCAATCAGAAACTTCAGACACATACAACATTTTAAATACACATTATTCTTAAGCACTAGATTTACTTTACCCTTTTAAAAATTGTACATGTATGTGTAAAAATCGTATTCAGTGACGGTCAGTCATTCTCCTTGTGGGGGTTGGTTAAGCAGCATCGTAGCGCCCTCTATTGACCAGCTGCTGTGGTGGAATTTCTGTAGTTCTTTAGATTCTAATGTACAGATGTCATTATGTTTATTCACTGTTCTCTAATGTCAGTCAGACCTGACAGAGTTCAGCTGTTATTAGAACACCAAGTGCAGCTTACAGAGTGTCAGCTGTTCTGATATCTGCTGGGTGTTTGGTAGACTTGTTGTCTGCTCCAGTGTTTTAGACGTCACAGTTTAGTCTAGGTGGGTCAATGTGACCCTGATAATGATAATGTCTTTTAGGATATATGCCATGCCTTTCGAGAAGTTCGGGAGATGTGATTGAGCCACACACGAGTACAGAAGTGTGATGTTGAATCATGTCTCCTCCGGAGTATTCATCTGATGTATAAACTTTCATCAACGTAAGCCATCTGAGTCAACTGAGTCTTATTGTGTGGAGTCAAGTCTTAGTCATTTCTTCAACAGCTGCCACTGCTGATATCCATCAAAAGAGGGAAATGCAGTGAAAAAAAACGAGCTGCTATTGTTTTTAACTTTACTCTCTTCATTCAAAGATGAGTTTGTCAACACTGGGTCCAAGAAAGACAAGTTATGTGGAAAGTAGAAAATGAGTACATATGAATGATGGTGGTGGAAGATTGCCGATTCTGGAATAAAATCCGAGCTGTTCATGGCGCTGGCCCCCTGCTGGCAGGCCACCGGCAAAAGCAGATGCCGCTGAATTTATTGTGCCATGTTTCTGTCAAACCAGCCTGCCAGGAATAACCAAGAGGCACTTCCATGTGCCTTTTCGATCTGGGCGCTTCTGTAGAAAATTGTTTAAATATCTGTTTAGATAAGGAAAGGAAGGCAAGATCAGCATTCCCCCTCACTGTCCTGAATAAAGCCATGGTATCTCTGTGAGTAAACCACTGTTGACACATTGACACATGAGTCAGATTTCCACAGAAATCCAGTTTGACGCTCCGCCTTATGTTCTACGTCATGCTGCAAGCTGCCGATAAAGGGTCAGTGCACAGTTCACAGGGTGAGCTCCAGATGAGGAAACGTCAGATAACCTTTCATTAATGAAAAGAGAAAGTGAACTGAAATGAGGCCAAACCGTGAACGGGGGGTCCTGATTACGCACCCGACTGACTGTCCGTCCCAAAGTAGGTTAGAAAAGCAGTGAGCGACTAAAGTACAGTTTGTGCAACGCAGAGCGGCGATAAAATGTACCCAATCTGAAAGACGAGAAAAGGTGCACTCATCTGGTCGTCTCCATTTGAAGAGAAGAAGAAGTGTGAATCCACCTGTGAAAACACATTTAATGTCAGGTGAGAAGAGTTGATCTGAAGAATTACTCAAACACAAGAAGTAGATCAGGCTAAGCAAGCTTCACATAGCACAAAGTTCAATCTTAAATCCAGGTATTCACAGGTAATCTCCAGGTGAGTTACAGTGGTTAGATGTCTCTGTATTCATGTAATTTAAATCTATTAAAGGTCATCACTGCCGTCTTTATACACGGAGCAGGAATGCAGGGTAGGGCGCTTCACAGACTGATACTTACTGTTTTTTTTTTGTTGTCACTGTCAGGCTCTTCCTTTTATTTCCACGTCGTCGAACACTTTATGTTTTTTCCCGCTAAGCATCGCGGCAACACTCCTACATCTCTGAGAGGCTCTCAAAGTATTGGCAAAGATAAGCAACCGACAAATGCATCAGCATGACTCAGCTAAGAATTCAACTTGAACGGCCTTCCTGAGCTTTTAATCACAGTAAACCCACAGGCCCTTTGCTGTGGTTTGTGGCCTGCAGCTGCTGTTGTTCATCAGTTAATAGTTTCTGAATGTTAATGTTTAAATGTGGGAGGGGTCGATTCTGTAAAGGAGGACAAACAGGTGACCTTTTGATGGAAAAGCCACCATGACGTCACTTCCACCTGTTAGCTATTGAAACACTTTGTGATGCAGCAGGATGACGAATCGATTGTGTCCGACCAGTTTCACATATTTCATCCATGTCATTATATTAATTGCACACATTCAAAAGAAGACGTAGGTTGTGGAGGTGATTGCTCAGAATGCAGGAGTCTTAAAGGAGACGTATTATGAAAAATCCACCTTTAGTGTTTCTGAACATTTATCTGTGTAACCTGAGAGTCTACCGGCCCAACAAACTGTGAAATAAACCATCCAGTCCTTTGTTTGTGGTCTGCATAAGTCTTACAACACAGAGGAAAATGCTCTGTTTCTAATGTGCTCCCCTTGTGATGTCACAGTGGGATTCTGGTTTTAAAAAATCCCCTCCCCTCCCCTGGTATCTCCACCCATGGACTCCACCTCCAGGCTAGAACAAAACTTTTGAACAGGTCCGCCATTTTATTCTCTCTACTGAGTAGTGATGTCTACGGGGAAAACTCAGGGGGGGGGGGTCATTACATTTAAAGAGACACACACACCAAAACGGAGCGTTCTGAGAGAGCTGGTTTATACAGGGTCACAAACCTCCTCTGGTGCTTGATTCATGTTATATTTTGACCAAAGCACAGATGTTTCATTTAGACCACAGGGGGCTGTTTGAAAAGGTGGAGGAGGGGACTGTTTGAAAAGGTGGAGGACGGGACTGTTTGAAAAGGTGGAGGAGGGGACTGTTTGAAAAGGTGGAGGAGAACTGTTAGAAAAGGTGGAGGAGGACTGTTTGAAAAGGTGGAAGAGGACTGTTTGAAAAGGTGAAGGAGGGGACTGTTTGAAAAGGTGGAGGAGGGGACTGTTTGAAAAGGTGGAGGAGGACTGTTTGAAAAGTGGAGGAGGACTGTTTGAAAAGGTGGAGGAGGACTGTTTGAAAAGGTGGAGGAGAACTGTTAGAAAAGGTGGAGGAGAGGACTGTTAGAAAAGGTGGAAGAGGACTGTTTGAAAAGGTGGAGGAGGGGACTGTTTGAAAAGGTGGAGGAGAACTGTTAGAAAAGGTGGAGGAGGACTGTTTGAAAAGGTGGAAGAGGACTGTTTGAAAAGGTGAAGGAGGGGACTGTTTGAAAAGGTGGAGGAGGGGACTGTTTGAAAAGGTGGAGGAGGACTGTTTGAAAAGTGGAGGAGGAGACTGTTTGAAAAGGTGGAGGAGGACTGTTAGAAAAGGTGGAGGAGGGGACTGTTTGAAAAGGTGGAGGAGGGGACTGTTTGAAAAGGTGGAGGAGGGGGACTGTTTGAAAAGGTGGAGGAGGAGACTGTTTGAAAAGGTGGAGGAGGAGACTGTTTGAAAAGGTGGAGGAGGACTGTTAGAAAAAGTGGAGGAGGACACTGTTTGAAAAGGTGGAGGGGACTGTTTGAAAAGGTGGAGGAGGACTGTTAGAAAAGGTGGAGGAGGATACTGTTTGAAAAGGTGGAGGGGACTGTTTGAAAAGGTGGAGGAGGACACTGTTTGAAAAGGTGGAGGGGACTGTTTGAAAAGGTGGAGGAGGAGACTGTTTGAAAAGGTGGAGGAGGACTGTTAGAAAAGGTGGAGGAGGACACTGTTTGAAAAGGTGGAGGGGACTGTTAGAAAAGGTGGAGGAGGACTGTTTGAAAAGGTGGAGGAGGGGGAGAATATGTCCTCTTTAAAATCCTCCCCGATTTATGATTCAGGTAGCATCACACATGAGGAGGATCTTAACAGATATTCCTCTTCCTGAGCATGCACACACTACAGCATTTTATAAAGATTATTGTTCCGGGCGGCAGAGGTGTCAAGTAACTAAGTACAAATACTTTGTTACCTTACTTAAGTAGAAATTTTGGGTATCTATACTTTACTGGAGTAATTATTTTTCAGCCAACTTTTTATTCTACTTCTTACATTTTAACATAATTATCTGTACTTTCTACTCCGTACATTTTAAAAACAGCCTCGTTACTCCGATTTCATTTCGGCTTGTTTTCATTCCGGCTTGTCATCGTTGAAAAAAACACACAAAAAAAACCAAAAACCTATCCAGATAAATCGGGCCATCCGGATAGAGTGAATTTGACCATACAAGGGTAATTGTTACTAATCCTGCCCTGGGGTACACCATTTTTCTTGTCCAGTTTTGTTATCTTACATCCGTTGCCCTCACAGATTCCTGCAGCTGGATGTACATTTACATTCAAATAAAGACTATTGATAACATGCCTCTGAAGTTTGACTTTTTGTACCATTACAATACTTACAGGCAACTAGTGATCATATCTTCAGCTCCATGAAACACATGTTAGTGCTCAGTAGTTCACATATATGGTTCTTTAATGTGTTTGTACTAAAGTTCATTTTCAATGGGCATAAATGCGTCTGAAACAGGTGCATCCCAAATGTTTCAACATTTTAATAAAACATTAAAGTCATTATGGCCTTTAGAAAAATGTTTTTTTGGGGAGGTGGGGTAGTGTACTGTAGGGGCGCGGCCTAAGCTTTTGTCCTTAATGGCATTTTTGTCCCCTCACATTACTTTAACTTTTATACTTGAAGTAGTTTTGAAACCAGAACTTTTACACTTTGAGTAAAAAGCTTGAGTTGATACTTCAACTTCTACAGAAGTCTTTTTAAACCCTCGTATCTAAACTTCTACCTGAGGAATGAATGTCAATACTTTTGACACCTCTGCCGGGCGGTCACCTCACCTGAACAATGGAGCGGGCAGATCAATTTGCTTGTTGTTTGTGGTTATTGTTGTCACACAGGACTTCTGACACTCTCTTTCATAACGATCAACAATCAGAGCAGATCGGGGACGTTAAGATTGGATCTTCATACGACTCACACTACGAGATAATCTGGGCAGATAATCGTTTCAGAGCAGCCTCGAGTTGGAAAACGTCCAGTCGATTGTCGGGAAGGAGAAACCAGTTCCTGCAGTCTGAACCAGGCTTCAGACCAAGTTCTGTTTTTTAAGAACTCCCTTCCATTTTTTTGTGCTTTAAAGCTAATTATGAAACAGATAGAAAATAATACTGATGCCTTTTTATGAGCTGCAAAAGAAAGTCCATCAATTCTACATTTCACTCAGCAGACGCTTTTATCCAAAGAGACGAAAATCAGAGAGGAAGAACAACACAAGTGAGGATCTAGAGAGGAGGAAACAACGACAGGAAGAGTCGATCCCCGCCTCCATTATGGAGAAATCCCCCAGTCTTCTGTCTGTATCTGATTCAAAATAAGTCTCAAAGTCAGTAAAGTAGCTGTCATGTTCTCTGTGTTGTTCTCAGATGTGCGGACTCAGACTCGACCGCTCGTCCATTTTTTTTGAGTCCTCCTGTCTTATAAACTGAGCACGCTTCATGATCACATAAAGACATGCCCGTGTTGTATTAAGACGGTATGTACAAGAGGTAACAGTGCTCAGGCCCGGTCAGGCCAGCGGGGGAATGGGGGGGGGGGGCACACAGGTGCTGACAGGAAGTGACCAGAGGCAGAGCACAAACATCCTAACTATCATCATCATCATCTACTTACTGTTTTAACACTACAGCTAAGTTTAGAGACAGATCATGGTTTGGTCGACTGATCAACGTTTTCTACAGGTTTCATGTTACAACCGGCTGACAGACAAAGATTTTGCCAGAAGAAATCCCTGAGGGCTGCAGACACAAAAGCATTTGTGCCAGGAACGTGTAATGTGGTCCTTACTCCCTCGCTGCAGGTTGACTGAAATATTCACTTGACTGACAGGAACGTCCACGTGACTCTGGGATCGGCAGCCATCATGTCATCGCCTCTCCCTATTTTTTTTTATCCTCTTGTTGGTTACAATCAAAAATTGCAGAGTGATGTTACAGGAGCGCAGGACGGACCGGTTCGTCCGGTTATTATTTTTTTCTTTTCTTGAAGTACTTCTGTTGTGTGCAGGTATTTCTGAACAGGCTGACAAATCACAGCTTCTCAGTACAGACAGCAGCTGTGACCGAACGTCCGACTCCGAGCTCTCTCATCACAAACTCACAGGTGAGGAAATCCTCTTCGGTCTGTAGATCGTTGATTTATTCTAGCTGTTCATGTTTAGTGTTTGTGGTACCTTCACCTTTGATTAAAAATCCACAGTACACAGTTTTATAAAAGGCGTTCTTTGTGAGACTCCGTTGTTGAACCACATTCCTGATTTCAATATAGTCAAATATGTTTTTGTGTTTTTTATCTTTTTAAAGATTTCTTTTTGGGCTTTTTGTGACTTTATTGGAGAGATAGGACAGTGGATAGAGTCAGAAATCAGAGAGAGAGAGAGTGGGGAATGCGAGAGTAGCTCCCACACTTGAGATCGTCTGCCTTTGGTTTTAAGATCTGTGCTCGACTCTTTTAAAAAGAAACTTCAGACCTCTTTGTTGAGACTTTTCATTTTGATTCCTCCCTTATTATCATGTCTTTTTGTATAAAATCCAGACCCAGGCGGGGGCCAGATTCAAACCCTAAACCCGGACCAATTAAGCTACAACACTTCGATTTTCGAAGTTCTTATTGAAGAGTATCGAGCAAACTTTAAGACAAGACAAGGCAAGTTTATTTATGTCGCACATTTCAACAAGTTAATTCAAAGTGCTTCACACATCAAAAAGCATCATGACAGAGGAAAGAAAAGAAACATTAAAATAGAAAATCACTGAAATTATTAAACCTGAACATATGTTCAAATAAAAATCATTTAAATGTAATTAATTGAAATAAATAAAGTAAAACTATAAAAAGAGTTAAAAGTTACAGTGCAGAGTTAAAGTTTAAAATCGTATTTAAGACTGCAGAGACAGGAACCTGGAGACCAACAGAAGTGAGCACAGAAAGCTTTATTCATTTTTACAGAAACACAAAGTACCAGTACTGCTGGAGCAAACCATCATGTACCCTGAGTTATAGGTGTGGAGAGAACTCTCTGCTGAATAACATGATTACTACAATCACACAATACAAACGTTGATCATTAAGATATATACATATGTCTACAGGTAGGACACCACAGTATATTGTTCTCCTCCTTTTGTGAAGCACTTTCTGAACCTTTTCTCTTGCGTTATAAATACTGTTATTATTCATCAATGATCACCTGAAGAAGACCTCTGGTCCACCCTTTGATTATTCCTGAATCTTGTACACTTACACACAGAATGAAGTATGTGTGATGTGACCTCTCCTTCCTGGTTCCTCCCTTCAGAAGCAGAATCATGACCTCCAAGGTGGTCATCAGTCAACCTCAATATGTGATGGATAAAAAAGAGTCTGATCAGTGGGAGTCCGGGATCTGTGACTGCTGTGACGACATGCCTCAGTGTAAGTTTATCTTCCTATAACTCATGAACTCTTCAAGTATCTTAATACTGTAACGGCTCTGAAGGAGACAGACGACCAAAAGAGGAAATACAGACAACTTCTCGAAGGACTTAAAGAAAAGAAAGAGGTTCATAAATCCTGAAGTAAAATCTAGAGAGCATGAGACGTGTACAAGGGGAAAGTGACAAACACAGCGCCTCGTAGAATAACAAGGGAATTACTTTAAGTAGGGCGCCGGTAGCTTAGAGGTTACTTTGGAGGTAAGTCCTCCAAGCGGGCGACCCGGATTCGAGTCCGACCTGTGGCTCCTTTCTCGCAGGTCATTCCCAACTGTCCCACTCTCTCGCCCCGAAATCTGAAATATTGAATATTTTTTCACTGCTCCCTAAACATAAAGATTTTTTTTTTTAAAGATTTTTTTGTTGTTGCTTTAATGGAGAGATAGGACAGTGGATAGAGTTGGAAATAAGAGAGAGAGAGAGAGAGAGGGGAATGACATGCGGGAAAGGAGCCACAGGCTGGATTCGAACCTGGACCGCCCGCTTGGAAGACCATAGCCTCCATATATGGGGCGTGGCCTAACCAATGAGCCACCAGCTCCCCCTAAACATAACGATTTAAACATTGGAGATGAGACTCAGAAGCACGACAACACACTCAGCCTCAAAGTGAAGTCAAGCAGTCTTTATTTTCAAAACTACAGAAGCAACAACATCCATATCTTTACCGCTTTCTCGCGTTCTGTGGAGCCGATCCCAGCAGACATGCAAACGCCACACAGAGAGGCTCCTGTCAGACGAGGATTCAAACCAGGAACCTTCATGCGGGGAGGCGACAGCGCTAACCGCTGCAGAATGAAGCAACAGCAGGCAGACAAAATCCAAAAAAAACCACTTTAGATCCAAAAACCGGGGGAAGTATCACAGTAGGAAATAATGCTGGTACGCTTGACTCAAAAGAGAAACTGGCCCAGACGGGAGGGAAGACACAGAGTAAATACTAAAGTGAGCGGGAGACGATCAGGGCAGGGTCGACAATCACACATGAGGGCAGGAAGTGAAGGATCTGAAACGAGACGAGAGGTAAGTAACACAAATAAATAAAACAGGAAAAAATTAATACATAGCTTAAGATGCAGAGCTGGACATGACAATTATTTGGGGAAACCAGCATCGTTATCCCGAGATAAAGAAGTCAAGATCTCCAAAAACAACCCAAAGTGAAGTATCACAGGAAGTGAGAAAAAGGGTTTTGATGAATGTCCTTTCAGGGCTTCCGTACTGACAGCATATTGGTATATTGATCGCGTTTCCTCTCAGGAGCTGATTTACCAGATAAACTTTAAGTGCAGATTTTTTTCCACCCTCTCTTCAGCTCAGGTAGTCGTGCCCCGCCGCTGGGACAAAGGGACATTGTTTGCTCACTCTTAAATAATGCGGCTCTTTGTTCCTTGTTTCTCGTGATTATCATCTGAGATGTTTCTGATGAACTACAAGCATTGTCAGCCTGAAACTCACAACAAAACCTAATCCTATTTGTTGAGTTGAAAGTCCAAAAAGTTGAAATGATACAGATTCTAATCCATGTAACATGAAAAAAAAGAAGACAAGAGCGAAAACCTGAAATCCAGACTCATAACTCTGCCCCCTAGTGGTTAAAATGGGTACTGCAGTCTAAATTCTAAACATCATATAGAGCTGTCTCCCCCCCCCCCCTCTAGAGTCCATGCTCACACAGGTCACCATGTGGTGGACTCTGAAGCTTCAGTGTTTATCCAGCTCTGCATGGGTCTGTAAACCTTTCTGTGTTCTAACCTCTCTCCATTTTTCAAAAGCATCTCCAATATTGATCCTAGTTTGAGCACGTTTCTGCTCGTGGAGCTTATTAGAAACATGCAGAGGCTTTTTAGGTCGGGTACAATCACTTCTATCTGAACCACTTCTCTTGCCCGCTTCCATCGCTGCAACACCTGTTGACCTGATAACTGCTCTCATATCTGACAAACCGAGGGGCGTCCAAAACGGCCGTGTGGGGGCGTGTCTTAAAAGCGCCTACCTTCTCTGGTCCAAACAAATCCAGAGCATTCAGGACCAGAATCTAAAGTTAGAAGGAGGACATACTGGCTGCTGCATTGTTGTCAGAGAAGCCAGCACTTCAACATGTTTCCTTAATGATCAGATAGTAAGATACCTTTATCATCTCACTCTCTACACAGCTCACTGATTGGACCTTTAACCACAAACACTTAAAAACATAAACATAAAGAAGTGTGTGTTTCTTTGTCTCTGTGTGTTTATCTATTTTTAAATGTATTGTTTTTGTTCCTGCTTCAGGTTGTTTTGCTTTCTGGTGTTTTCCCTGCTTCGCCTGTAAAACTTCCAGAGAGTACGGTCAGCCCCTCTGTCTCCCCCTGCTGGAGTTTCTTTTCCGTGGCCCCATCGGGCCCATCAGCATGTCCATGAGGGTCTCCATGAGGGAGCGCTACGGCATCAAAGTAAGGCCACAATCCTCTGCTGTTGTCTCTGTCATGTATGTAATTTAGTCAGCCCTGTGACTGACTGACTTTAGGATTTTACGGAGGACATGAAGGCAACACGGCTGAGCTTGCTTTGCTGATACTGAACATCCATATTGAACATAGATCATTCCAGAAAGCAGTTCAGGATAAGGTGGATTCTTGAGCTCCTGTCCTGCAGCAGTGTGACATCACTGTGTTTCTCTTCCTCCTGCAGGACACCATGTGTCGAGACTGCCTGTTCTCCACCTTCTGCATACCCTGCTCCTGGTGCCAGATGTCCCGAGAGATCAAGAGGAGGAAAATACAAGTTCTCCTCGTCAGTGCCAAGAACACATGACCTCTCTCCTCTGCCCATCGTCTCCATGACAACGACCAAGACGAACCCCCGACCTGCTTCTTCATAACGAGGTTTAGAAAACGATTGAACGAGAAGAGGTGCTCGAGCGACTCACAGAACAGGCAGACATGTTAAAAGATAACAAATATTTATAAAAACCTTTTATTCCTACTTTTCACCTGTCCCACTAAACGCTGTCTTTCACAAATCATTCTCACTTTCTTGTTACATGTAATCTGTAAAGAGTCCTGACAGCTTCTGATTCATTTTCAGTTTAACTAGAAGACTTCTGTTCGACTGTTTCCTGATAAAGATTCAAAAGCAAAAAGTCCTGACTTATTAAAACTTATTTTTTACACCTAGTGTTGTAGTCAAGACCACACTAACCGAGACCAAGACAAACCTGAGACCATAGTCCGCCGAGGCCGAGACAAGACCCAGACCAAGGCATTTAGGGAACGAGACCGAGTCAAGACCAAGACATATAGGGATCGAGACCAAGACATTTAGGGATCCAGACTGAGTCAAGACCAAGACATTCAGGGATCGAGACCGAGACAAGACCAAGACATTTAGGGAACGAGACAGAGACAAGACCAAGACATTTAGGGAACGAGACAGAGACAAGACCAAGACATTTAGGGAACGAGACAGAGACAAGACCAAGACATTTAGGGAACGAGACAGAGACAAGACCAAGACATTTAGGGAAGGAGACAGAGACAAGACCAAGACATTTAGGGATTAAGACCGAGACAAGACCAAGACATTTAGGGATCGAGACCGAGACAAGACCAAGACATTTAGGGATCGAGACCAAGACAAGACCAAGACATTTAGGGATTAAGACCGAGACGAGACCAAGACATTTAGGGATCGAGACCGAGACAAGACCAAGACATTTAGGGAACGAGACAGAGACAAGACCAAGACATTTAGGGAACGAGACAGAGACAAGACCAAGACATTTAGGGAATGAGACCGAGACAAGACCAAGACATTTAGGGAACAAGACAGAGACAAGACCAAGACATTTAGGGATTAAGACCGAGACAAGACCAAGACATTTAGGGATCGAGACCGAGACAAGACCAAGACATTTAGGGATCCAGACTGAGTCAAGACCAAGACATTCAGGGATCGAGACCGAGACAAGACCAAGACATTTAGGGAACGAGACAGAGACAAGACCAAGACATTTAGGGAACGAGACAGAGACAAGACCAAGACATTTAGGGAACGAGACAGAGACAAGACCAAGACATTTAGGGAACGAGACAGAGACAAGACCAAGACATTTAGGGAAGGAGACAGAGACAAGACCAAGACATTTAGGGATTAAGACCGAGACAAGACCAAGACATTTAGGGATCGAGACCGAGACAAGACCAAGACATTTAGGGATCGAGACCGAGACAAGACCAAGACATTTAGGGATTAAGACCGAGACGAGACCAAGACATTTAGGGATCGAGACCGAGACAAGACCAAGACATTTAGGGAACGAGACAGAGACAAGACCAAGACATTTAGGGAACGAGACAGAGACAAGACCAAGACATTTAGGGAACGAGACAGAGACAAGACCAAGACATTTAGGGAATGAGACCGAGACAAGACCAAGACATTTAGGGATTAAGACCGAGACAAGACCAAGACATTTAGGGATCGAGACCGAGACAAGACCAAGACATTTAGGGATCGAGACCGAGACAAGACCAAGACATTTAGGGATCGAGACCGAGACAAGACCAAGACATTCAGGGAACGAGACAGAGACAAGACCAAGACATTTAGGGATCAAGACCGAGTCAAGACCAAAACATTTAGGGAACGAGACAGAGACAAGACCAAGACATTTAGGAAACAAGATCGAGTCAAGACCAAGACATTTAGGGAACGAGACAGAGACAAGACCAAGACATTTAGGGAACGAGACAGAGACAAGACCAAGACATTTAGGGATCAAGACCGAGTCAAGACCAAGACATTTAGGGAACAAGACAGAGACAAGACCAAGACATTCAGGGATCAAGACCGAGACAAGACCAAGACATTTAGGGATTAAGACCGAGACAAGACCAAGACATTTAGGGAACGAGACAGAGACAAGACCAAGACATTTAGGGATTAAGACCGAGTCAAGACCAAGACATTTAGGGATCCAGACTGAGTCAAGACCAAGACATTCAGGGAACGAGACAAAGTCAAGACCAAGACATTCAGGGAACGAGACAGAGACAAGACCAAGACATTTAGGGATTAAGACCGAGTCAAGACCAAGACATTTAGGGATCCAGACTGAGTCAAGACCAAGACATTCAGGGATCGAGACCGAGTCAAGACCAAGACATTCAGGGAACGAGACAAAGTCAAGACCAAGACATTCAGGGATCGAGACCGAGTCAAGACCAAGACATTTAGGAATCCAGACTGAGTCAAGACCAAGACATTCAGGGAACAAGATCGAGTCAAGACCAAGACATTTAGGGATCGAGACCGAGTCAAGACCAAAACATTTAGGAAACAAGATCGAGTCAAGACCAAGACATTTAGGGATCGAGACCGAGTCAAGACCAAGACATTCAAGGAACGAGACAAAGTCAAGACCAAGACATTCAGGGATCAAGACCGAGACAAGACCAAGACATTTAGGGAACGAGACAAAGTCAAGACCAAGACATTCAGGGAACGAGACCGAGACAAGACCAAGACATTTAGGGATCGAGACCGAGTCAAGACCAAGACATTCAGGGAATGAGACCGAGTCAAGACCAAGACATTTAGGGATCGAGACCAAGACATTTAGGGATCGAGACCAAGACATTTAGGGATCAAGACCAAGACATTTTAGGGATCCAGACTGAGTCAAGACCAAGACATTTAGGGATCCAGACTGAGTCAAGACCAAGACATTTAGGGAACGAGACCGAGTCAAGACCAAGACATTCAGGGAACGAGACCGAGTCAAGACCAAGACATTTAGGGATCGAGACCGAGTCAAGATCGAGACATTTAGGGAATGAGACCAAGACATTTAGGGATCGAGACCAAGACATTTAGGGATCAAGACCAAGACATTTTAGGGATCCAGACTGAGTCAAGACCAAGACATTTAGGGAACGAGACCGAGTCAAGACCAAGACATTTAGGAAACAAGATCGAGTCAAGACCAAGACATTTAGGGATCGAGACCGAGTCAAGACCAAGACATTCAAGGAACGAGACAAAGTCAAGACCAAGACATTCAGGGATCAAGACCGAGACAAGACCAAGACATTTAGGGAACGAGACAAAGTCAAGACCAAGACATTCAGGGAACGAGACCGAGACAAGACCAAGACATTTAGGGATCGAGACCGAGTCAAGACCAAGACATTCAGGGAATGAGACCGAGTCAAGACCAAGACATTTAGGGATCGAGACCAAGACATTTAGGGATCAAGACCAAGACATTTTAGGGATCCAGACTGAGTCAAGACCAAGACATTTAGGGATCCAGACTGAGTCAAGACCAAGACATTTAGGGAACGAGACCGAGTCAAGACCAAGACATTCAGGGAACGAGACCGAGTCAAGACCAAGACATTTAGGGATCGAGACCGAGTCAAGATCGAGACATTTAGGGAATGAGACCAAGTCAAGACCAAGACATTGAGGGATCGAGACCAAGACATTTAGGGATCAAGACCAAGACATTTAGGGATCAAGACCAAGACATTTTAGGGATCCAGACTGAGTCAAGACCAAGACATTTAGGGATCCAGACTGAGTCAAGACCAAGACATTTAGGGAACGAGACCGAGTCAAGACCAAGACATTCAGGGAACGAGACCGAGTCAAGACCAAGACATTTAGGGATCGAGACCGAGTCAAGATCGAGACATTTAGGGAATGAGACCAAGTCAAGACCAAGACATTGAGGGATCGAGACCAAGACATTTAGGGATCAAGACCAAGACATTTAGGGATCAAGACCAAGACATTTTAGGGATCCAGACTGAGTCAAGACCAAGACATTTTAGGGATCCAGACTGAGTCAAGACCAAGACATTTAGGGATCCAGACTGAGTCAAGACCGAGACATTTAGGGATCCAGACTGAGTCAAGACCGAGACATTTAGGGATCGAGACCGAGTCAAGACCAAGACATTTAGGGAACGAGACTGAGTCAAGACCAAGACATTTAGGGATCAAGACCAAGACATTTAGGGATCAAGACCAAGACATTTAGGGAACGAGACCGAGTCAAGACCAAGACATTTAGGGATAGAGTCCGAGTCAAGACCAAGACATTTAGGGATCGAGACCGATTCAAGACCAAGACATTTAGGGATAGAGACCGATTCAAGACCAAGACATTTAGGGATAGAGACCAAGACATTTAGGGATCGAGACCAAGACATTTAGGGATCAAGACCAAGACATTTAGGGATCAAGACCGAGTCAAGACCAAGACATTTAGGGATAGAGTCCGAGTCAAGACCGAGACCTTAAAAAGGGTTCTGGAGACCCTAACCCTATAATCAGAAAACTAGTTTAGATAATGTAGGGTAAAACATAAATCATTAAATCATTTTAAAGTTCTTAAACTGACATAAAACAAATCTGAGAGAGAGAGAGAGAACAGCAGTCTTTAGTTTCAGAGATATTTACTGTTTGTCCCTCCATGTTGTCACGCTGACTTTTTATTTTCCTGTGATTAAATGTAGATAAAAGTAATTTTGATTAACAGGGTTTGCTCATCTTTATTTGTACTGAACATATCACTGAAGCAGCTTTAACTTGAGTTTGATTTAACTGGTGATGTAAAACCTAAAAGCGCCGCTAGAGGGCGCCACACACTTCACAATGAGCCTGCAGAGGTTCATGTGGGGTCAGTGAGGATCAGACCTCTGAGGTGGCACAAACTGCAAAGTGGCTCTTTAATAACTTAAGTCTTACTCTGTATTATAATTTAGATCAGTGATTCCAAACTCCAACTCCACTTTATTAAATATCCCAGTTCATACATTAAAGCCTGCAGCTCGAGGTGCTTCACTGAAGAACAAACAGGAAATAAAAACAGAAACTGACAACAACAGGTCAAAACTTTGAAGACAGGAAAGACAGTGATGCAATCATTAAAACATAAAATCAAACACCTTAGAATAAAATATTCTCACAGTGTGTCATCATGATTAAAGTTAAAATGTGCTCATCTGATTTTGACAACCTCAGAGCACTTTTGGCGCCTCCCTGATGGTAGAGGCTGCAGAGTAAAGAGTCCATCAGGAACTCATACATACACATTCATACACCGCTGATGAAGCAGCAGGAGCAACATGGGGTTAAGTGTCTTGCACAAGGACACATCGGACATGCAGGAGCTGGGGATCGAACCCTTAACCTTATGATTAAGAGACGGCTGACTCTACCTCTGATCCACAGCTAAGGGGGGTCTGGACCCCCTGCTGGTTGGGAACTGATGACTGAGAACAGTAAAAAAAAGGAGTTGAAACTTCCCTCCAATTTAAGAATCAAAAATAATTTGTGTAACCTTCATTCATTAATTAAATAATAATGAAAAGTATGAAAACAGGAAAGCAAACTATTCACATATATTTCCAAATTATAGATAAATCTCCTATAAATAAACATTAAGTTTGGTTTTCGTTTGTCTTTGAGGCAAACGTCTGTTTACTCTGGAATCAGTAAGAAATAAAAATTCTCAGGAATTAATTTATGCGATTACTAACTTTCTTGGGTTTCATTTGGAAAAAAACAGTTAAGAGGCATTTTAAAGAATCGACATGTTGGTTTTTGGTTCAGTGCCGACCCAAGGTCTCCGATTGCAACTGTAGTGTAGTAAGACGCACAAAGTGCTGTCGTCTATCAGAGTATAAAGACATGAGATAAACGACCAGGAGGCGGTATATTGTGTTTGCTTTTCTTTTTAAATTATCCAGAAGCTCTTTCTGTGCAGTCCCTTGTCTGACTTCCTGTCGGGGTCGATCTGCTCTGAGCTTGCAGCGAGCTCCGTCTGAAAAAAGACTGGACGCATATTTGGAACAAAGCAAAGCAGAGTAACGCTGAAAGTCGGACTGCTGCATGTGCAGTGAAAATAAGAGCGTGGAGTAAAGCCTACTGAAAGCGGACTCTGTGGAAGCTGCAGGTTAGTCTGCTTCCTGTAACGGATGATTTCAACAATAAATGTGTTTTACAGAACATCAGACAAACTGTAGCTAGCGACTAGCTGCTACTGCTAGCTAGTAAAAAAGAAGGGAAGCATGTAGCACCATGTCATTTTTTAGGGGTTCAGCAGAGAGAAAGCAAGCTCTGACAGGAGGGTGAAAAATGGGCTCGCATTTATCAAGCTAAACAATTTCTGAAGAATATATTAGCCGGCTTGTTTTGGTGTTTGACTGCCCCCTTGTGGCCAAAACTGTATAAATGCTGCTTTAAACATCAACATGTGTTCGGCTACAGATCTGCGCAGACCCTCTTCAAGGAGCAGAGATCAAACCTTTTCCCTTTGGTGTTTTTCACTTTGCACTGCAGTCACTATCATGTCATATTTTGTCAAATTACTCCCAATAAACGTTCCCATTTGTTTTTTTTTGCCCGCGTCGCGTTCCCGTGGAGTCGATCCCCGTGCTCTGCTCGCACACTCGGCCCTGGTGTTCACTGTAAATTGCTCAGTGGGTTGTTTTTAATGGGATTATAATGACAGTTATGGTTTGCAAGAATTGATGTTTGTGACTTTTACGAGGTGTGAGTGGAGGGGCGGGTCCAGGCGGCTCATAAAGGCCGCAGGAATGTTAATTGGTCGAGGCCACTGCTGCCCTCTTTGTTCTGCGCGCTCACAGAAGGCTTCTGTTGCGCCGTTAAAAAGGCCAAAGAACTGATTTAAAATCTGTGACTCTAACCCCGCACACCCCCTGAAACACCCCCCCTCCCCCCCACACACACACATATGTACACGGCTTATCCCACCTACACATCCCCCCACCCTCACCTTCATCCCCCTCCCATTCTTTCTTCTTCTCTTCCTCCTGAACAAAATGGAGCCCTTTGCTTCCCTCATTTCCTTCGTGTTGCTTAATCAGGTGGTCAACACCCCCCAACCTCCGCTGGGATTGATCCCGTGTTGGCGAGTCATTTCAGCACAGCTTTTTTTTTTTTTTCCTTCCTCTCTTGTGGTCGCACGACGGCTGCACATCCACCTCAGCACGAGCCAGAGGGACCCGTTTCTGAAAAACCCCCCAAAGGGGATTTGTTCATTTTTTATTGCTCAGTAAGATTGAATAAATGAGCACGGTCACCTGTTTTAGAATAACGGTTTTTGACCATTTTTATACCCAGAAGAGTGTTGTGATTTTAGCAGCTATGCTAGCAGTCAGGCGGTGTGGACGGGCGCTTCTGACTCAAATATCTCAACGACCACTTGATGGATTTTCATTACATTTTGCACACACTTTCAAAGTTTCTGGAGGATGAATCCAGGAGATTTTGGGAGACACCATCATGCTGAAGTTGACTTTAGAGGTTTTTTGAGTGAGCCTTACCGAGGTCAAAAAGCTCCACTAACACCTGTATTTATTTTATTTATTTGTTTTTTATTTTACAGGGACATTGCATATTAATAAACATTTCTGTTAATATGCCAGAGTTAGCCAAAAGGCAAATTTTCATCTGTTGTCTCTGGCCAGATTTTATAAAAGCCTCCCTAAAAAAAACAAATTCAAACATCGCTAAAAGCTACAAAATAGAAATATCATCTGTAGTATAAAGATCAACTTAATGTCCTTTACAAGGCTCAGGTGACGACCCTGATGAAGCACACAGGCTGAAACAAGTCGCTCTAATAAAGTTCATGAAGTTGATCTTCACACTACGAGTGTTGCTGGAGCTTTTGGACCTCTTCAGGCCTTTCACTCTTCACCACCTCGATAGGTGGTGAAGTTGTGCCAGAGAACCTTCCCCTGCTTCTTGAGTGTGTCCCCTACCAACTCAAATAGAGGTGTCATCAACATCACAGTTATAAATTGTAAAATCTTCAGTTATCTTCAGACTTTTCTTGCAGCTGCAGCCAGAGGCGCTGCTTGTCATCAGGTAAAGAAGGCAACTTCTCCAGGGGACTCTGCTGGTCTGGGGACCCCTTCAAGATGGTTTTGCAAATATGTGTGTTACAGCAGAAACAGAGAGTTAGGAAAATGACAACCCAGACCCAGACACACGTTTGGCTCCTTTTCGGTCATTCCCATTCACTGTCCACTTCACTGACGGCCTCATTCTCAGGTGTTACTTTAGCTTACAGCCCCATCTGGTCTTTTGTTTTGTTGTTGCTCTTCATTCCTGCTTTGTTAGAAACCTAGTGCAGAGTTTTTATTTAAACTAGCAAAACACACACACACACACATGTAAATGGTCTAAATGACCAACGGGGGACCCCCTGCACACCCTACATAGGTTTTCAAGTCCCGCTCGGCTGCAGGAACATACAATGAAAAATAAATCAATTATATGGTGTTACAGATGATTGATCTATTTCACATGTTATGTTATTTAACATGCATTTTTGGGCCTGAATGTAGAGATGGGTGTTATTTCAATGCTCATTTGGACACAGATTGTTTTCTTCTAAATGTTTTAAAAATGATGAATATATATTCGACTGGTTGTTGTCTTTTTCACTGACACTATAGGGAGAGCGTTGCATGCTCAGCAGCTCATTTACTGTCTTTTATTTTGGAAAAATGTTCAGATCTTTGCACATCACAAGAGGATCTGCTTTTCCTCTGAACAGCAGGAGTCATATTTTATGTGAAAATCCGACACTTTTTAAAGAAAATGTGTAAGAAATGGAGCGTTGGTTTCACTTTGAGTGTCCTGGTCCTGACATGTGAAGCAGAGGTCAGCTGTTGCATTTGAACCTGAGTACGTCGGAGCGTCCAGATGCTGCTGAGCGTCATCCTGTCTGTCTGTTTCCACCTCCACAGATAGAGAGAGCACCGTCCTATCTGCCCGGAGTCTCTCTATAATTTCCAGGGGAAGTGTTCCTTTTAGGAGACAAGGTTGGAGTTGCCGGGGAGCGGTGCTGATAACGCCCTCAGGTTAAGATGAGGTGGGAGTCCCCGACACACGCTATCAGACGACGGGGGCCTCCGGGCAAACAAACAGCTCTGACCTCTCCAAACAACAGCAGCAGGGAGCAGCTGATAGTGAGAGACGGATAGGTGGAGGTTGGTGACGGTGCAGTGTGTGTGTGTGTGTGTGTGTGTGTGTGTGTCTGTGTGTGTGTGTGTGTGTGTGTGTGTCTGTGTGTGTGTGTGTGTGTGTGTGTGTGTGTGTGTGTGTGTGTGTGTCTGTGTGTGTGTGTGTGTGTGTGTGTCTGTGTGTGTGTGTGTGTGTGTGTGTGTGTGTGTGTGTGTGTCTGTGTGTGTGTGTGTGTGTGTGTGTGTGTGTGTGTGTGTGTGTGTCTGTGTGTGTGTGTGTGTGTGTGTGTGTCTGTGTGTGTGTGTGTGTGTGTGTGTGTGTCTGTGTGTGTGTGTGTGTCTGTGTGTGTGTGTGTGTGTGTGTGTGTGTGTGTGTGTGTGTGTCTGTGTGTGTGTGTGTGTGTGTGTGTGTGTCTGTGTGTGTGTGTGTGTGTGTGTGTGTGTGTGTGTGTGTGTGTGTGTGTGTCTGTGTGTGTGTGTGTGTCTGTGTGTGTGTGTGTGTGTGTGTGTGTGTGTCTGTGTGTGTGTGTGTGTGTGTGTGTGTGTCTGTGTGTGTGTGTGTGTCTGTGTATGTGTGTGTGTGTGTGTGTGTCTGTGTGTGTGTGTGTGTCTGTGTGTGTGTCTGTGTGTGTGTGTGTGTGTGTGTGTGTGTGTCTGTGTGTGTGTGTGTGTGTGTGTGTGTGTGTGTGTGTGTGTCTGTGTGTGTGTGTGTGTGTGTGTGTGTCTGTGTGTGTGTGTGTGTGTGTGTGTGTGTGTGTGTGTGTGTGTGTGTAGAGGGGAGGCAGGGAGAAGGGGGCGAGGGGGGCACACAGGGCAGGAGTGATCTGATCCTTACATGATCTCAGTGTCGATGTGTGTGCATGCTCATCTGTGATTGGTTGCTTTTTCTTCACATTTGGAGTCTTACTTAGTTTTTAAAATCCAGAAGTAATCCCAGCTAAGGTGACAGTTTTCTGTCCCAGAATGAAACCAAAAATTCCTCCCTGGGAGAGTCGAAAAACCCCAAAAGCAAACACAGTTTTGACGTCTTCATATTTTGCAGA
>NC_083625.1:649185-661685 GCF_963584025.1 Labrus mixtus
ACAACAATCCCTTCACACGGTCTAAATTGCACAAATGCATTGGGAATGTTTTGGTACCAACATTTTGCCAGTGTATTTGTTCAATTTAGACGACACTCTCTCTCTCTCTCTTTGGGATAAAAATAAGACCTTAGATCTGTGTTTTTGTAATGCTGCTTTACTTTTCGATGTGATTAATCATTATATTATTAATAATAATAATAATAATAGCTTTATTCATATAGCACCTTTAAAAACAAATGTTTACAAAGTGCTGTGACAGAGAACGCAAATACAGCAACACGACAACAGAACAGAGATCAACACAGAGGGCAAAATTGTAAAAATGAAAATAACAGGAGTAAGATTCAACAGGCAGGTATGGAGAGGCAGTTCAATATAATGAAGGAAAATTAGTTTAAAATAAACCAGGAGAGAACTAAATTAAAATTGAGGGAGAGTGGGACGACATAATGGAAACTTAGCGCTCTAAAACGACCTCACTGCGCCCCCAGTATCCCCCCACTATCAATCCACAGCTTCCACTATTGATAAAAAGTGGAGCTGTGATTGAGGCGTGCTGCAGATCTGCATCTTATGAAAGTGAAAAAGGCCTCCGCTTGTGTGTTTGCCGAGGCGGTGGGCGGCCATTTATGAGCTGCTAACATGAACGAAACAAGGTTTTTAAAACAGAGAGGGTAACAGAGGATTTGTGTGGCTGCTGCACTCGAGGGTCCTTTCACCTCAAACACTGGCGCTGATTGTATTTTTCGTTCTGAATGGCCGAGTCATCACCCTCTAACTCCTCTAGCTCATTATACAACCTCTCCACCTTCACTCGGCCGTGTTTGGGACGCCCTGAAGGACCCTATACGAGAACGAGAAAACAAGCCCGCACAATTTCATGAATGTGCAACCGGGACCCCCCTCGCAAAATAAATCTGACAGAAAAAAAACAAGGTGGGTAAATAGCGTCGGTTTGACTGAAAGCGACAAGAGTCCAAATTGAATTTCCGCAGAAGTGATGTAATCCCCCCGGCCAGGGTCACACTGAGATGTTATTATCTTAATTTGGGGCTCATTAATCGCCCGGTGAGGCGGGCTGATGACAAGGTTTCCACCTTGTCCCAGCTGCACGGAGCTGCCAGCTGATTTAGGACGGCTCCCCTACCCTCGGTATGTAAACCATTTGCAGCAGGAATGTATAAGCAAGCCGTAAAAATAGGATTTGGCCTGAGACATTACAAGACGGATTGTTGCCGTAAAACAACGCGCCCCCATCTCTGCCGCAGCATGGTCGGGGGCGCTCGACGAGAGTTGTTTTTTGAGGAGGAGGAGGAGGAGAGGGTCTTTTTTTTTTTTTTTTTAAAGTTCTCACAAGCGAAAGGGAGAAGCCTGCAGACCCCCTCTGTCAGGATCAGGGGTGTGTGTTTGAAACTGAGAATTGATTACAGGCCCCGAAACGATGTAATCCTCCTCACAAATAAACGATATATAACATGCGACCCTCACGGGGGGGGGGGGGGGGGGGGCTTAGGGAGGACACACTCTCACACACATACACAAACACGCGTGCACATTTCTCAGAAAGTGCAGAAGAAGAAGACACCAGAGTAGTAAATCATAGGCAGAAGAAAAAAACACTACCTGCTACCTGAGAGGCTAAATCATGATCCAGAGTGAAACACTGCACAGAAACCAGGAGGAGAAATATTGACAGCATGAAGCGAGGCAGCAGAGCAGCTTACTGCTTTCACATCCATCAGCAGCCTGAAATCACAGTTAATCACTTTAAGGAAAGCATGAAGCAGGAAAAACTCATTTACAGGCGTGGCTAAAGGAGAATCAAGTTTTACATGTTATCTGTACGGCCTTAACTTCCAAACTGTCATCAACATTTAAATATTTTAAAACAATAATTTCATAAAGTAGAACATCGTGTCTGACGGGCCGAGCGATGCAGACGCTGTAATGTCTGCTTTCGACTGTTTTGAGAAACACTGACTTAACCTTAATCCTCTTCCAAACAAAGCCAAAGCAAATGTTGGCCTTTCTTCTACATTTCAGGAGTTAAAAAAAAATAAAAAATGTGTCTTTGATCGTTTTCTTCAGCGTGCTCCGAGAGGAGACAGACGACGACTCGTGGAGAAATTGAAACTTTAAATCGTGCGACCGAGACGTTTGGGATAGTTGGTGGGATCACTGATGGAGACAGAGAGAGATGCTCGACCACCGAATGCACAAGTTTTAATTCATACCTGACAAAGTAAAAAACACTTCCTCTGATGGATAAACTAGTCTCATCTATTTACATGCAGAGAAAAAAGACTTTGTCCTTTCAAGCAGCCTGCAGGGAATTTACCCATGTGTAAATAAAATCATGATTCTGCTCCTTCTTCTTCAGGAAGAGCAAAAAGAGTACGACTGGGCGCTCTAAATACTTTGTTTTTTTACTTGATGACATACATTCAGTTTGGTACCTAAAAGCTGAAGGTTTTAGTCTTTTTTTTTCAAATTTCTCCTTTTATATAAAAAAAGAAACAAGTGGAGTTTACCTTTTTACCTGTCCTTCATCAGGGTGAAACTCCAGGACAATTTTTCTTTTCTTTTCTTTTCTTTTTTTTTTCTGATTGTGTAATATTGGCTTGTTGGTGGGTGGCTAGGCTCGGGGGAGCATTAAGTGTGAGTGATTGTGAGTGTGTGGGTGTCTCTGTGTTTAAATGTTTTGGATTTACCTTTCATTTTTGATTTTGTATTACTGATGATTATATCTATGTTTTGTAAGGACCCCCCTCGAAAATGAGATGATGCATCTCAAGGGGCTATCCTTGAAATAAATTACTAATTACAAATTTCCCCGGTGGTCTGAGGGTCCATGTTGCCCGCCGAGAGAATTCAATGTGACCAGTAAGAACGAGTGAATAGACCCCTCTGAATGCACGCATCATCATATACAAGTGCGACTCACGAGGTTGGTTTATTCTGCTCAGCAAGTTGCCGTAGCAACTGTACACCTGCTGCTTCTGAACAGACACTGACATCATACAACTAGTAAAGCAACAGAGTGATCGTATGAGACTGAAAAATAGAATGAGATAAAGAAACTTTGGAATAATACAGATTGTTATCTGGAGACAGGTGAATAAACATTTGTGTTGTATTTAAACTGTTGTGGCGACTGTTTTAACTGAAGGTGAAATGTAGAACCAGGGGCACAGCGGACACCGTTACTGGTTCATGTGGACAGGGTGAACTGGGATGGAGACAAACTCCATGTGTGGATTATTATCCCAGGACATGATGTCCGTGTCCTCAGTACCGATTTCACAACAGAAGTCTACTTCAAATTTCACAGAAACCTTGTAGGTTTGAAACAGATGTTATTCCTTTTGATGCACGGCAGCGTCAGGGGTTTTTAACAAGCTGGGTATGAGATGCTTATTTCAGACTTTGTCATCACAGAAACCCAGATAAAAAAATAAAAAAAACAGCTGATACCAGCAAGGGAAAGAGTTGAACTTGACAAACTGACAGGGGCAAAGTTGAGTTTGGATTTGAAAGTGTACCAGGCACATGCATGTCAGAGGTTCAGAGAAGTCAAGACGTTTATCAAACGGCTGCGTCTCGTGCTGCAACGATAGACTCCATCTGCAAAGTGTACACTGACGTCGGAGATCCCGCCATGTGATGCACACTCACATCTCGTGGGGACAATGGAGTCCATCTTGCTTTTGAGGATGTTTTAAGGTGGGTCTTCTGTTTGCAGAAACCTTGGGTTGTAGGCTTTAAACACAGCAGGAGTGACAGCAGGATCAGGTGCATTACTCCAGAGATAAAAACATTATCAACCTTCCTGCTCGCCCGAGGTCACTTTTCCTGATGCGTCCACACCTTGGCTCCTCCGGAGTTCACTTGGAGATCTTACCAGGGGGGTTTGCAGGAAAATGGTTGGGCAAAACTTGGGTGCAAAATGAGTCAATTTGAATTCAGACGAGCAGCTCACTGAATTTTAAGGAGTTCGGTTTATGTGTGGATACAGAACAAGATACATTTTGTCAGGTTTAAACAAATAAAGCCGCTGATAAAATCTTTTAGCATCTTCAGAAAAATCAGGCCAATAGAAACTTTGAATACATTCGGCCTGAAAGCTCCTAAATCAAAGAAAAAAATGCTTTTCATGTCTCGTGTGAACCCTGAAGTCAACGACCAAGCCTTACAGTTTTTTATCAACCAAACCAAAAAGCTTCAGTGCCAACAAAAAGTCTACTTGGGTTAGGTAAAGGAGGAGCTCTTGAGTCTGGATTAAAAGATGGTCCAATGAGGAAACCACAGAAGACATGAGTTTATGCATGTTTCATAATGTGACTCAAATCGAGTTAAAAAATGATTCCGCTTGACTTCAGGTCTCGCACGGGACTCGAGTCCTATCTCCTCAGTTAGAAACAAGAGTCTGTTTGATGTTCACATCAAAACGACCACCAACCGACCAACCGACTCTGCAGGACTTTAAAATACTGCATCACCTTCCTGTTTGAAGTGTGTCATGTTGCATGGACGAGAATATACCTCCAGTAAAATACACCAGTTTGCAATTTGTGCTGTTAGCTACATGTTAACAAACATTACATTTCTGCGACAGTTTCAGAATCTGCAGTGACAGGAAGGAATGAAAAGTGACAGCATCTTCAAAACGCAGACACCCGTCGAGTCACGGACGGTGGTGACGATAGCGACCCTCGCTTAACAAAGAAGCCGCTCTGTTGTAATGAGCTACTCCCTCACTTCCCAGCATCACTTATAAATCTGGCCTCTGTTATTTAGTCTGAAAATAACAGCTAGACTAATTCGTTCAGCTCGGGGGCGGCGGCGGGCTGCGCAAAATACTTCTCATGCAAATGAGGTAAATGTGTACACCAAATTACAGCTTGTCATTCTGCATGATGTGGCGGCGAGCGGGACGAGTCACAGCCGTCACCGTCCACATGAGGCAGGAATAAAGAAAGGAGAAAGCAGAATGAAAATGTCCACAAGGCGTGGATGATTTCTTGCTCTCCGAGGCTGCCGTTTGATTGGATTAGAGTACAAATGTGTTCTGCAGATGATAAATCAAAAATGCTTTTTATCGCTGCTGGAAACTGGCAGACGTGAGGAGGTTTTGGAGGAGCTGGACTCACCTCACAGAGAGATCTCAGCAACAAGACGCTACATTCAAAAAGCTCTGCTCTCATGCTTTATCACATACTGTTCCTGTTTTATTTTGTTGCTTATGGACGTGTACATGCAGTCTAATGCATGGCAGAGGTCATGTGTTAGAAGCCCTGCCATAAAAAAAAGCCCAAGGGGCAATAGGGGGAGGGGGGGGGGGGGGGGGGGGGGGGGGGGGGGGGGAGAAGAAAGCCGGCAGAGGGGGAGGGGGGGGGGGGATGCGGAGGCAGAGGAGGACGTCTGTTTTTTCTCAGGAGCGGGGCCGCAGAGCGAAGTCGACATGGAAAAGCCGGGGAATGGGGAAAATGGTGCCGAGAGCGAGAGAGAGGGAGCGAGAGAGAGAGAGAGAGAGAGAGAGATCGAGAGAGAGAGCGAGAGAGAGAGAGAGATCGAGAGAGAGAGAGAGAGAGAGAGGGAGCGAGAGAGAGAGAGCGAGAGAGAGAGATCGAGAGAGAGAGCGAGAGAGATCGAGAGATCGAGAGAGAGAGATCGAGAGAGAGAGAGGGAGAGAGGGAGCGAGAGAGAGGGAGCGAGAGAGAGAGAGAGAGAGAGGGAGCGAGAGAGAGGGAGCGAGAGAGAGAGCGAGAGAGAGAGCGAGAGAGAGGGAGCGAGAGAGAGAGAGAGCGAGAGAGAGAGATCGAGAGAGAGAGCAAGAGAGAGAGAGAGATCGAGAGAGAGAGATCGAGAGAGAGAGAGAGAGAGAGGGAGCGAGAGAGAGGGAGCGAGAGAGAGAGAGAGAGAGGGAGAGAGAGAGAGGGAGCGAGAGAGAGAGAGAGAGAGGGAGCGAGAGAGAGAGAGCGAGAGAGAGAGATCGAGAGAGAGAGAGAGAGAGGGAGCGAGAGAGAGAGAGCGAGAGAGAGAGATCGAGAGAGAGAGAGAGGGAGCGAGAGAGAGAGAGAGAGAGGGAGCGAGAGAGAGAGAGAGAGTGGCGGGATGGAGCCAAAAAACCCTGCACTCAGTTTGACTAGACTCAGCTCTGTTAGGCTCACTCGGGGTTCAGCTATTGGTTGTTTGTTTTTTTGCTCTCGTGCTTTCAGCAGGTTCTCACAATTCAAGGCGCTCAGACAGTTCTGAGATAAATCACATGCAGGGGTGTAAAAAGAAAATGATTCAACATTAAGATCAGAAATGTAACAGGATGCAGTCATTATTTATTGCAAGATGCTTCGTCCTCCACTTGAAGCAGGCCGGATTTAAAAAAGTCACTCAAACACGCGTCGTAAACATAACACACTGTAGTACAACATGTAACCATAGCAACAAGACAAGTTGGTTCATTTCATATCGAGCTGTCAGCATCATGGTCCATGTGCAGCTCTAGTATCAGTATTTATCAGGATGCAACTAAAATCTGGACCACACTAAAATATTTACCCCAAATATAAGGTCAGACGCCGTTTTCAAAGTAACAAACATTGCAGAGGACAGGGTCAAATAATTGGCAATCATACTTTTGACGAAAACAAGAAAAGAACAACTCTTCCTGCATCTTATCCCATCTCTCCCCCTATCCCTTTCCAAGCCCGGTGCAGTCTAGACCTGTGAATCATGAGCCGGGGATCCGGCCGAAGATTTCTGCTTTTTAATAAGACAGTTTTTTCTTACCACTGTAACTTTTGCTGCTTTGCTAAAGTGCTCATGATGGATAGGCCGGATCTTTGTAACATAACAATGAGTAAGGTCTTTTACCTGCTTTTTGTAACATAACAATGAGTAAGGTCTTTTACCTGCTTTTTGTAACATAACAATGAGTAAGGTCTTTTACCTGCTTTATGTAACATAACAATGAGTAAGGTCTTTTACCTGCTTTATGTAACATAACAATGAGTAAGGTCTTTTACCTGCTTTATGTAACATAACAATGAGTAAGGTCTTTTACCTGCTTTATGTAACATAACAATGAGTAAGGTCTTTTACCTGCTTTATGTAACATAACAATGAGTAAGGTCTTTTACCTGCTTTATGTAACATAACAATGAGTAAGGTCTTTTACCTGCTTTATATAACATAACAATAAGTAAGGTCTTTTACCTGCTTTATATAACATAACAATGAGTAAGGTCTTTTACCTGCTTTTTGTAACATAACAATGAGTAAGGTCTTTTACCTGCTTTATGTAACATAACAATGAGTAAGGTCTTTTACCTGCTTTATGTAACATAACAAAGAGTAAGGTCTTTTACCTGCTTTATGTAACATAACAATGAGTAAGGTCTTTTACCTGCTTTATGTAACATAACAATGAGTAAGGTCTTTTACCTGCTTTATGTAACATAACAATGAGTAAGGTCTTTTACCTGCTTTATGTAACATAACAATGAGTAAGGTCTTTTACCTGCTTTATGTAATATAGCAATAAGTAAGGTCTTTTACCTGCTTTATGTAACATAACAATGAGTAAGGTCTTTTACCTGCTTTATGTAACATAACAATGAGTAAGGTCTTTTACCTGCTTTATGTAACATAACAATGAGTAAGGTCTTTTACCTGCTTTATGTAACATAACAATGAGTAAGGTCTTTTACCTGCTTTATGTAACATAACAATGAGTAAGGTCTTTTACCTGCTTTATATAACATAACAATAAGTAAGGTCTTTTACCTGCTTTATATAACATAACAATGAGTAAGGTCTTTTACCTGCTTTATGTAACATAACAAAGAGTAAGGTCTTTTACCTGCTTTATGTAACATAACAATGAGTAAGGTCTTTTACCTGCTTTATGTAACATAACAATGAGTAAGGTCTTTTACCTGCTTTATGTAACATAACAATGAGTAAGGTCTTTTACCTGCTTTTTGTAACATAACAATAAGTAAGGTCTTTTACCTGCTTTATGTAACATAACAAAGAGTAAGGTCTTTTACCTGCTTTATGTAACATAACAATGAGTAAGGTCTTTTACCTGCTTTATATAACATAACAATAAGTAAGGTCTTTTACCTGCTTTATATAACATAACAATGAGTAAGGTCTTTTACCTGCTTTATGTAACATAACAATAAGTAAGGTCTTTTACCTGCTTTATGTAACATAACAATGAGTAAGGTCTTTTACCTGCTTTATGTAACATAACAATGAGTAAGGTCTTTTACCTGCTTTTTGTAACATAACAATAAGTAAGGTCTTTTACCTGCTTTTTGTAACATAACAATAAGTAAGGTCTTTTACCTGCTTTATGTAACATAACAATAAGTAAGGTCTTTTACCGGCTTTATGTAACACAACAATGAGTAAGGTCTTTTACCTGCTTTTTGTAACATAACAAAGAGTAAGGTCTTTTACCTGCTTTATGTAACATAACAATGAGTAAGGTCTTTTACCTGCTTTTTGTAACATAACAAAGAGTAAGGTATTTTACCTGCTTTATGTAACATAACAATGAGTAAGGTCTTTTACCTGCTTTTTATAACATAACAATAAGTAAGGTCTTTTACCTGCTTTTTATAACATAACAATGAGTAAGGTCTTTTACCTGCTTTTTGTAACATAACAAAGAGTAAGGTCTTTTACCTGCTTTATGTAACATAACAATGAGTAAGGTCTTTTACCTGCTTTTTATAACATAACAATAAGTAAGGTCTTTTACCTGCTTTTTGTAACATAACAAAGAGTAAGGTCTTTTACCTGCTTTTTGTAACATAACAAAGAGTAAGGTCTTTTACCTGCTTTATGTAACATAACAATGAGTAAGGTCTTTTACCTGCTTTATGTAACATAACAATGAGTAAGGTATTTTACCTGCTTTTTGTAAAGTGTCTCGAGATAACACTTGTTATGAGTTGACGCTATACAAATAAAAATTGATTGATTGATTGATTGAACAGCGCTTGAAGTTGTGTCCATGGCGTGAACACGGGCTGTACCCGAGTAAAAGATGGCTGCGCTTGTTCTTTGTACTTAAGTCTGTTTATTGAATTTTGTTAAATTTCAAGTGACAATGTTGAGTTTTGTAGATTTGAAATCGGTGCGGCCGCTGCCTCCTTCAGAGCAGATCGGATCGCTCTGAACACACCACAGAAAAATCTGACATTCTGATCTTCAGCCGATCGCCCAATCAGGACTCTGCTTACTTTGTCAGAGGGAGGAGTCACTCTAAATATCCTCTTGATGATCTTGTAATGTGTGTCCTGTGTGAGATATAAATGTAATGATCTGTATTAGTAAACTGACTGCGTGTTTTGGGTGATAAATTGTCAGAGAATTCAGATAAATTCCTCGTCATGTAAAACATTCAAGATGCTTCTGAACGCTGACACGAGAGACGCTGGAAGCAGTTAGAGTTTGGCATTTCTGCAAAGACAGAAAAAAAAAGATCAAACAAGATGAATCAATTATCAAAACGTTGTCTGATTTATGGATTTGTTCTTTCGGCTTTGTTATTGTTCGAGTGTTTCTTCTTCTCTGGGTCGACGTTTGGATGCTCGACTCCAAAGCAAAGCGGTCTCACTTCATTTAGAAGGAGCTGACATCAGAACATGATCCTTAAGGATGTCTTCAACTCTTTGGGTGCAGAGGCTGCCGTCTTTGGCCTCCAGATTTCCAAACCTTCCTCTGGAGTAAAAACATTTTCAACTTCAGCCAGAAACATTTAAGACTCACTTAAAGATAATCTGAGGAGCGTCCGCTGGGTTTGACTAACCCGATGTCATTCCACTCACTGAAACGAACACCAGGTCCGCTGCTCAGACACTGTTTGACCCGGGTCTGATGTCAGCGCTGGTGCAGGGTCTGTCGGGGGGGAACCAGGGGGTCCACTGGCACCAGCAGGGCTTAGCCCAGATTGACCCTAAGCCTCTCATCTCTCTTTTTCCCACAGGAGGACTGACCTGTGCAGCCACAAAGCACTCATGTTCAGATTTATGTCCCAGCAGCAGAAATACTCCCTATACGATTCCCTCTGTCCCGAGAGCAATCAGAGCCAGAATTCATGATCTGTGGAGGATTTTAAAAGGAGAAACTGATGCCATGAAACTTCTTCAACTTCTACCAGATATTTCTTTACAATAAGATACACTTTATTTCCCCTTGGGGAAATTTGTCTTGGACTCAAAGTGCTGCCAAACATTCAGCTGCTTCCACTCGAATCAATGAATAAAAAACAATAGAATTAGATTATTAGAAAACTATTTTTCACACTTAAATATAATAGAAATCAAGTATATCTGAAAATAACTCTGTGAGTCATGACTGTCTACAATGGGTGTAACACCCGAGTCCCACTGTCTGTGATGCTTTCAGAGTTTTCAGAGTCCTATCTTCACTTTGTTTACATCGCCCGGACGGCCGGCTGACTCCTCCCCTCACGTATAAAAGTTGTTTAATTGAGGGACTAGAGAAAAGAAGAATAACATACTGTACTCACTGCTTAACTGTGTTTCTAGATCACGCTCATTTCAGGTAAATTTACATGCAGTGTGAAGATACGAGCAGAATAAAGATCGCTAGCATTAGCATGCTAACACAACAATGCAGCGCGAGTTGTTTTGGTTTCATGCTGGAGCTCAAGGGCGACATCTACTGGATCAAAAAATCACATATAAAGCCTTTAAACAAGAAGACACCAATACAGAACAACACAACATATATTGCACAAAATCTACAAAAACACAGCATGAGAGATTAAATAACCAAGGTAAGAAAATATAAAAGAGTACAGGGACACCGTGGTGTTATTGCTCAACCCTCACATTTGCTTATAGATTGGAAAAAAGACCGTAAATAAATATGGACAACACGTCTCCATCTTCTGCTGTTGTACAAAGTTGAAAGCAAACTCCCCCCTACGATGGGCGTTGACATTTTGGGCTGATGACATCATCCATTTTATTTACCAAGCCCATGCAGAGCAGTAAAAAAAACCTGCAGAGTATCCACACGAGGGTAAGACCTGAAGGTCCGACCCACAGCCGTAATAAAAGATCCATTTTTTACAGCAGAAATAAACATCTTTACAGACTGTTGCTTTTTTTAACTTCCACGATAGGAACAGAAAACATCACAGACCAAACAAGACGTGAAGCTCTGACTCTGAATTTACTCCAAGCAGCAACATCTGGTGTTGAAAAATGAAACCGATGCATCGGTTCAGGTTCTTACCACAATCAAACCGTACAAGAATCTGAAAAAAGAAAAGAAAGCAGTCCGATTCCCAACATTTTAAGCGCTCTCTGTACGGTGGTTAGGTCCGCACCAGAGTTTGATTGACAGCTTTCACACAGATGCAAACGAACCGCACTAACAGAACCAAAGCGGTTAGCTGTGAAAACAAACGTAATGCTGCAAACCTTACGAGAGTGATTTTCTTCTACATGATGACTTCATTTAGTTTGATGCAGTTTGACTCAAATGTTTTTTCCCACAACATTTTGTAGAGTTTTAGGACATTTTAAAGCTTCAACAAGATGTGTCACATGTTGGAGACGTCCACCCATGTTAGGGCCAAATCAGCGTTTCAGAAATGTCTCCATGAGTATGCAGACATGACGCCCACATTTGAGGTTTTTGAGGCTGAAACACTCAGTTTCAGTCAGAACATTTGGAAATCCAGCTGACCTTTGAAACGAAGACTTGAATTTAAAGGCTTCAAGATTCATGTTTAATTTGCTCTGTTTGGTTCATCTTTAAAGTCGTACTCTCAAACGGCCTGTAGTGGACTCTACTCTACTTGGCTCACAGGTCTGGAGAGAGTGTGAAAAAGTATCAGGGAAAGTCCAGTGACCGCTGCCTCGCCCCGCGATGGCATCCCGGGCTGATAGCGTAAAGGTCAGTCCCTCAGCCGACAACAGGATATGGTTATGATAAGCATCCAATCAGAGCCCACGTTGCTGTGATAAGCATCCAATCTGAGTGTGAGAGCTTGTCGCTGCATTCCTCGGGCTGATCTGACACTATCATGAGGCCTGATGTAGCCGGGACACGGAGCAGGGAGGCTATTTTAGGCTCTTCATAGATATGAGGGAGTGAGAGTACAGACGCAGTGCTGCTCAACTCAAACTGGATGAAGTTTCAAACCTGATGGATTCCTGCTCTACACACTGACCTGTTCAGGATGAATGTTCAACATGTTCCACATAAATACATATTTATAAATATATATATATATATATATAAATATATAAATATATATATATATTTATTTATATATTTATATATTTATTTATATTTATATATTTATTTATATTTATAGATCATATATACATAAATAAATCATCAAGTCTGTCCTGTGTAAATGTGTCTCTGAGTCATGACTGTCTACAATGAGGGAGAAGCTCGAGTCCCGCTGGCTGTGTTGTTGTCAGAGCCGTGTTTACATG